>NW_007062047.1:3103-32218 GCF_000164805.1 Carlito syrichta
GAAAGAGAGGGGAGAAGGAGGGAGGGGGAGGAGGAGAGAGAGAGATGAGGAGGAGAGAGAGGAGAGAGAGGAAGGAAGGAGTGGGAAGAGAGAGGGAGAAGGAGGAGGAGAGAGAAATGAGAGAAGGGGAAGAGAGAGACAAGATAGAGATGAGAGAGAGAGGAGGAGGAAGAGGAGGAGAGGGGGTTGGGAGAGACAGAGAGAAAGGGGAGCAAGGGAAATGAGAGGGGGGACAAAGAGAAGGGAGAGAGAGACGAGGGAGGGAGAGAAACAGAGAGAAAGTGTATGAAAGATCCAAATTCATTTTTTATTAGGAACACAGGTCAGTGATAACTAACCCACTCCTATGATAATTAACCCACTCCTGTGATAACTGGTCCACTCTTGTGATAACTAACCCACTCTTGAAATATCTAACTCACTCCTGAGATAAATAACCTACTCTTGTGATAACTAACCTACTCTCAAGATGACTAACCCACAACCCATTTCTGAGATAAGTAGCCCATTTCTGAGATATCTAACCCATTCCTGTGATAACTAACCCACTCCCAAGATGACTAAACCACTCCTGACTCCTGAAATAACTAATCTACTTCCAAGATGACTAACTCACTCCTGAGATAACTAACCCACTTTCATAACTAACCCACTCTTAAGATAACTAAACCACTCCTGTGATAACTAACCCACTCCTGAGATGGCTAAACCACTCCTGTGGTAACTCACCTACTCCTGAGATGAATAACCCACTCTCAAGATAACTAAACCATTCCTATGATAACTAACCCACTCCTATGATAACTAACCCACTCCTGAGGTAACTAAGCCACTCTTTCTAAAACTAACCAGCTCTCGAGATGATGAATCCACTCCTGTGACAACTAACGCACTCCCGAGGTAACTAAACTAAACCACTCCTGTGATGACTAACCCACTCTTGAGATAACGCACTCCCAAGACAACTAACCCACTCCTATGATAACTAACCCACTCCTGAAATAACTAAACCACTCCTGTAATAACTAGCCCACTCCTGAGATAACTAACCCACTTCTGTGATAACTAACCTACTCCTATGATAACTAACCCACTCCTGAGATAACCAACCCACTCCCAAGATAATTAACACACTCCTGTGATAACTAACCCATTCCTAAGATCACTGCACCAAAGACCTCTTAAAGGCCCCACTCAAATGTTGCCCTGGGGATTAAGATCCCAGCACACGGCAGACACATTTAAACCAGAGCAGGCCTCATGGCCCCTCTTCTAAAACATGTTCCCCAAATGATGATAATCAGTGAACATCTGTGTGGTGGAGAGCCCTGATGGGGAGGGGGAGTAGGCTTGACCTCAGACCCAGAGCTGAGGCTTCCTGCCAGGAGCCCCTCTCCCTGCATGCCCTGAGCTCTATGCCCACCCAACCTATCCAGGGAACCTGCGATCAGAACCCTCCTTGCCAATATTTACTGGCAATATGAACTGGGTGTGTGTCAAGGGAGACCTGAGGTGACCTCTGTGACCCGAGCACTCCAGGGTCACAAAATAGCCAAGGAGGAACAGCAGGTTCCACACAGGGACACCAGGCCACTGGGTGGTGTTTAGCGTTGAGCTCGGCAGTAAAAGAAGGATGCATCCAACCACAGGAAACTGTTTAAAAATAATAGAATCATCCGTACGATGGAATTCTATGAAGATACTTGTAGAGTTTTATGTCTTTATTTTAAAAGGTGCACCAATACCGTAGTGTATAATCCAGCCAGTGATGTCAGTGATAGAAATGGTCCTTCTACAGGAAGGGCTTATCCTGACATGCTGCCTGCGGGCTGGCTAGCCATGACCATGCCACAGCAGCCACTGTACTCTAGCCTGGACAATAGTGAGTCTCCAACTAAATAAATAAATAGAGAAATGAAATTAGAGTGAAGAGCCCTTCACACGCAAAAGTCATTTGCATGCATAATAAGGAAGGCGTTCCTTAGGTGTGTTATGAGTCACTCCAGACTGCCTCATTAACTCTCCTAACTGTAATCCAATTATGATGACTCCCTTTAGTTATATGGTCTTTTGTTTGTTTGCTTGTTTTTTGTCAAGCTCTCATCCAGGCTGGTGTGCGGTGGCACGATCACAGCCCTGGAAGCCTCCACCTCTTGGTCTCAAGAGATCTTTCTGCCTCAGCCTCCTTAGTAGCTGAGACTACAACCATGTACAACCACATCTGGCTAATTTTTTGGATTCGCTTTACTTGTATGATTAAAAGTCTCATCATATGGTCACATGTTTAAATCTGGATATCAGAATATAGGCAATTCTTGAAACGTGAATATATCCATAATATACAGACAACAATGAAAATAATAAAAATACAAGCAATATATTTTTAAATAAATAATGCAGACTAAAAATGGAATGTAGAATATGCTCCCTGTGTAGGTCTGTAATACAGACCATCTAAATACAGAGGAAATAGACAAAAACATCAGCAGATGCGGTCTCTGAGCGGTAGAGTTATGTGTGGTCTTGGTGGGTTTCTTATTTGAGTTTATCTGTACTTTCCAATTTTAATAAATGACATGTTTTACTCTTGTAATAAGTGAAAGGCTAGTAAAGGTCATTTTATTTGTAGCTTCACAGACTTTCACAAATCCTGGAGGAAGTTTTGTTAAGGATCCAGCAGAAAGAGGCAGTGAGGAAGTTATGCAGACCGCAAGTTCTCAACTTTGTATTTAAAAATCAGGGAGAGACTGGGTGTGGTGGCTTACCCCTGTAACCCCAGTACTTTGGGAGCCTGAGGTGGGAGGACTGCTTAAGCCCAGGAGCTCAAGGCCAGCCTGGGCAACATAGCAAGACCTCGTCTCTACACAAAATAAGAAAAATAAGCTGGGCGTGGTGGCACATGCCTATAGGCCCAGTTACTCGGGAGGCTGAGGTGGAAGGATAAGCTGAGCCCAGGAGGTCGAGGCTGCAGTCGCTGTGATTGTGTCACTGCACTCCAGCCTGGGCAACAGAGTGAGACCATGATTCCAAAAATAAACTAAAATAGAATAAAATGTAAAAAACAGGGAGGGAATGGAACCTGGAAGAATGGAGGGCAGGGTGCCCATGTATGACAAGCATCATCTTTGGGGAGTGATATTTTCTCTCGATCTGCTCTGCATGTTTTCAAATTTTCTGTGGCTATGTTGGGAATTAAACGCTCAGTAACTGAGGAGAGCCAAGCTGAACTGCAGGAGTGAGGAGAAGGTTATGAGGGTGTTTACTTGAGTTTCCAGGAAGAAGAATGATGAACCACCCAGGGGTGGAGAGCATTTTGGCCCTGATTTTCATAAAAAGTAGATTTTTCCACCCAAAAAATAAAAAAGACGAAATGCCCTCCCATTGGCAGTGCACACCAGAAATGCTATTTTAAAATTATCTTGGCAAAGCTGAGTGGCCCAAGAATGCACAGGTATGGATAGAGTCAGCAAGCAGACAGCTTGCAACGCATGTCCACGTTCGCCCAACCAAGGCAGAACATGGCCTCTGCAGAGCACAGGGTGGGCATCCATGCCTCCCAAGTAAACAGTGACTATGGTGCAGTGCTTGCAGGCGGTGTGTCCAACAAATAAAAACCCAAAGTCCCAGAACATTTCACAGCGAATACGTAAAACTCTCATGGCCTAGTGTGGTGGCTCATGTCTACAATCCCAGCTACTTGGGAGGCTAACATGGGAGGACCACCTGAGCCCAGGATGTGGAGGCTGCTATGAACCATCATTGTGCCACTGCACTCCAGCATGGGTGACAGAGTGACTCAAAAATAAATAAATAAAATAAAACTCTAGTGTTAGAAGAAGGCATGCTGGGACACTGTGTGGCCTGAGACAAAGCTGGTGGTGTGCTCTGCCAGGCTGTCCTAGACTGGTTTGGGGGGAGTCATTTGTTCTGTGGTGACAGACTAACAGGAGGGGCATCCTATAAACGTCCGTAATGTTCAACAGAACTTGTATCTGCTTCAGAACGTCCTTAAAGTCCCGCGTCAGGGACGCCTGCAGTCGCTTGACTCAGGTGGGCTTCTCCTGGCAATTATTTTGGAATCCAGCGCCCAGGCAGGTACCAAAGGACCATGAGCACTGCGGGCCATCCTCAGGCTGCACGTTGTGCCAGCTTCCTTACTCACATCATCTCGTTCTATTTCCAAAGCAACTCAAGGAGGCAGGTAACATCCCAGACTCTGGTTTATAGACACTGAGGCTTTAAAGATCACATCATTTTCCCAGAGTTACTCATCTAATGCATGAGAAAGCTGGGACTTGAATGCAAGTCCTGTGACCTCAACACCCACATTTGAACCACCAAACTATACAATAACTTTTTTTTTTTTGAGTCAGAGTCTCACTCTGTTGCCCAGGCTGGGGTGCTATAGCATGCTCACGGCCACCACAGCCTTGACCTGCTGGGTTCAGGCTATCCTCCTGCCTCAGCCTTCCAAGTAACTGGGACGACAGGCATGCACCATCATGCCCAGCTTATTTATTTATTTATTTATTTATTGTAGAGACGAGGTCTCGCCAAATTTCCCAGGCTGGTCTCGAATTCCTAGGCTCAGGCAATTCTCTCACTTCTGCCTCCCAAAGTGCTGGGATGACAGGCGTGAGCCATCACGCCTGGCAATTTATTTCAATCTTTAACTCCCTACGGAATTTAGTTTTAAGATTATTCCTGTCTGAATATACTACATGTTATACATAATTTATTTTCATCATTGGGAACAAATTCAAATTCAATATTAAAAAAGTGGAACCCACTTCCTGATGAGTGTATATTTCATTTTTAAGGTACATTTCAAGCACTTTGTAAATATTAACTCATTTAATCATCACACTAATCATGTAAAATTCTGCTATTATCCTCATTTACAAATAAGAAAACATGGAAGGTAAATAACATCAAAATCATAACAGAAAAAGGCAGACGAGGATTTGAACCCAGGTCTGTTTGGTTTCAGAGTCCACGTACTTATAGGCAACAAGTCACTAGTATCTGTCTATCTTTCTAAAACCTGATCTAAGTGGAAGGCTCACAAGAGACCAGTGAGTCTTTATGGGTTTTTTCAATGGCTTATTCAAGTTGGAGAATTAACATTGTACTACTATGCCATCTCCAAGCCCTGTTATCTCCTTGCTGAATTTTCTTTAAAAAAAAAAACACGATTTATCCCATTAAAAACAATTTTTGGCCGGACATTGGTAGCTCATGTCTATAATCCCAGCATTTGGGGGACTGAGGTGGAAGGATCACTTGAGGCCAGGAGTTCGAGGCCAGCCTAGACAACATACTGAGACCCTGTCATTACCAAAAAAAAAAAAGCCTAAAAAGTTAGCCAGGTGTGGTGGCGCATTCCTGCAGTCCCAGCCACCTGGGAGACTGAGATGGGAGGATCACTTGAGCCCAGAAGATGGAGGCTGTGTTGAGCTGTGATCATGCCACTGCACTCCAGCCTGGCCATCAGAGAGACTTTGTCTCCAACAAAATAAATCACTAAATAATTTTTTTCCTTGCACTATTAATGTCACCAGAAGATAAAAATGTAAAAAGACAGTGAGAAACCCCATGTTTCACCTCACTGAAGTGAAAAAAACAGTCTCATGGAGCGTAGGCCATCACTTCCAAGGGCAAGGCCTAAGCAGAACAAAGCCACCAGCCACCCCCAGGAGGTGCTGAGCTGGGGAGCAGGATGCTTTCTACCCAGGGGTTTCTCTGCATGTGCCCAGGCACTCCAGAGATTCAGGCCAAATCTTCTCCTTTCTGGGCGTGTCATGAAAACGTCCTACAATCACTCCCTAAACGTCTGCTACCTTGGGAACTCTGTCACCCCATGACAAGACTTGAATTGGCTTCTATGACAAAACCATGTTTATATTTTAAAGCTGAAAAAGAGGTTTAAGTTGTCATCTTTATGCCATTTCACCCAACAGATTATCAAAACACTGAAATGATGATAATCCCCACTGCTGGCCAAGATGCAAAGAAACACACTCTCAAATGGTGTGGTGGGATGAGAACGGTCACACCATTTCTAAATTGAATCTGGCGGTATCTTTTAAAATTTAAAATATTAGCCAGGTGTGATGGCTCACGTCTATAATCCCAGCACTTTGGGAGGCTGAAGCAGGAGGATCATTTGAGACTAGGAGTCCAAGACCAGACTGGACAACATAGTGAGATCCTGTCTCTACAAAAAAATTAAAATAAAATGTAAATAATTAATTGAAAATATACATTAGCATTTCCACATCTGGAAATGTATCTTGATATAAAAATGCCATTATGTAAGAATATTTGTGTCACACCTATACTATGGAATATCATGCAGCAATTTAAGAAGAATTACTAGACCCACATCTACCGATTCAAAGAAACATCCATGATGTGTTTATTCAGAAGAAAAAAAAAGATGTGGAAAAACCAGCATAGTGTAAGGAGGTAAGGAGGACAGGGAGAAGGAGGGGAGGGGGAGAGACATGCCAATTGAAAATTCCAAAAAGGACTGGATTAAAAAAAAAAGTGGTACTACATATACACAATGGAATATTACGCAGTCATAAAAAGGGACAAATTATGAACTTTGCAGCAACTTGAGTGAACTTAGAGTCTATCGTACTGACTGCTCTATCACAGAAACAAAGAACTGAGCACCACATGTTCTCACTCATAAGTGGACCTTGAACAATTATCGTAATACCATAAGAAAAGGATTGTCAGCAATGGGAAATTGCCAGGAGGGGAAAGCAGGATTGGCAGTAGAGGGACACTGCCAGGGGAGGGCGGTATGGAATTGGGAAACTGCCAGGGGTGGGCACACCTCATCCACAAGGGTACCTGCATAATGAACATTTGTATACCTAACCCTGCATTGTACCCCGCATCTTTAAAATGGAAAAAAAATTTTTTAAAGAAAATTCCAGAAAGACATTCTTGTCTAAGCCCAAATCTAGACTAGATCACAGACGTGTTCCCACTTCCTCGAGTGTCAGGTAGGTATAGTGATAATACCCGTTCAGAGGGCCGTTGCGAGCATTAATGAACCTACGTATGCAAGGGCTCAGGACAGCGCCTGGCACACAGTCGTCCTGAACGCACGCTCCTGGGATGTTAAATTCAGTCTTTAAATTACTGCAAAGATGCATACAGAGCTGTGGATGACGGAAGACGACACCAGAACACAAGGCATTGCTTCTGTTAGACAAGGGGAGTCTGCAATTCCTTCCCTAGATGATTGTTAATGCCGCTTTGCAGTAAATGATTGTGGGGGCAAGGGGACAACTGTACTACCAGCTGAGCCTTCTTGTGGGAAGGCAGGATCCCAGTTCCCTGCAGAAGCCAGGGCGGTCCTTTCCTATTCCACCATTCTCCTCTTTGGTGTTAAACACCTGCCTTCAGTGATGTGGTCCAGAGCACAGTGCACCACGGGACACATCCCCTTGGCTGCAGTGGCCATGTGTTCAGAGGCTCGCATGAAGACACTTTAGATGCCCAGGGAGTTTTGAAAACTCCAGCAAAAAAGGCATAAAAGTTGCTGAGCGCGGTGGCTCACATCTGTAATCTAGCACTTTGGGAGGCTGAGGTGAGAGGATATCCTGAGCCCAGGGTTCAAGACCACCCTGGGCAACTTGGTGTGATCTTGTCTCTACAATACATTTTAAAAGTAGCCAGGCATGGTGGTGAACGCCTGTACTTCCAGCTACTTGGCAGGCTGAGGCAGAAGGATTGTCTGAGCCCAGCAGGTTGAGGCTGCAGTGGCTGTGAGCGTGCCACTGCACTCTACTCCAGCCTGGGTGACGGTGAGACTCCCACTCAAAAAGAAAAAAAAGACATAAAAGTCAAAACACACATTTATCTGTGTGATAAGTAGACAGCTTTCATGGGAGAGAAAGTTCTCATGGATGCAGGATTGTGCTGTCTGCTAGAACTGAGAATGGCCTTGTATCTGGCCGACCCTCTGTGGACATGCGTCATCTTGGTGTGGTAGGGGTCTCTTAGTGCCACCCTGTTCGTGAATCTGCATGTATCTGAGGACACCCTTCACCTCTGCCTAGCCGTGGAAGCAGCTTTGGAATGTCCAGGGGGGATGCCGCGTCTGGAGAACATCTCCTGGGGCATTCGGTGACGTTCCTGGGTGTCTAAATCATCGTCTCCATCTCAGGAGGGGGGCCAAGTGTGGCCGAGCCTCCCTTGGAGGAGACCCTTGATCCTGACAGCCAATGGAACGGTGTGTTGAGAGTGCTTCTGCACCCCAGGGCCAGGAAGGCTGGATCGTAAATCTTGGGCAAAATGCAGCTTCCTCTGGAACTGGATAAGAAACAGCTGGGCGTTTGGACAGAAACCACTGTCAGAGCACACGCTGGCTAGCGAGCTGTCCCGGCCTCCACACAGCCGTCCTCACGTGGCCTCAACAGCAGCCTGCCTCCCAAGCCTCATTCTGACCCCCAAGCCCAGGCTCTCCCCTTAGGCACATTGCCCCCCTCCTGCACAGTGCCTACCATGGCTGGGGTCCCCTTATGCATCTGTCCACTGTCCCTACCCCACCAGGAGGTGGGCTTCATGACAGCAGGCCCACTGCAGGATGTGAGGGCCTGCTGCAGAGAAAATACGGTTGTGTGGGTCTACACAGGCCTCCTAGAGGCCTTTGAGATGCTTTGGGAGGCCATGCTCATTCTGCTGGGTTGTGAATGACAGAAAAACTCCAGGCTAAACCGGGTGCAGTGGCTCAAGCCTATAATCCCAGCACCTTGGGAGGCCAAGATAAGAGGATTGCCTGAGCCCAGGGGTTTGAGACCAGCCTGGGCAACCTGGCGAGACCTCATCTCTACGATAAATAAAAAAATTAGCCAGGTGTGGTGTTGCACACCTGAAGTTCTGGCTACTTGGAAAGGTGAGGTGGAAGAATCGCCTGAGCCCAGCAGGTGGAGGCTGAGGTGGCCTTGAGTGTGCCACTGCACTCCAGCCTGGGTGACAGAGTGACACTCCAACTCAAAAAAAAAAAAAAAGAGAGAGAGAAGCCCCAGGCTGAGGTGGATGAAAGGAGGTCACCTAAACAGACCTGGGACATTTGCCAAACTCCAGCCTTTCCTCAAAAGAGGGAAAACAACAGTCTTTGCTTTCTATTTCCAGTACCAACTGGCCTCCCTGGCCTCTCCTGGGCTCTGTCCATGGCCATAATCTAGCCCTGGGAGGGCACCTCCGACCAGTGAAGCACTGTACAATCTCAAGAAATCTGTGGTCAGCATTCAGGCCCACTGAAAACAAGGAAACCTGCTTGCAAGGATCTTGTTTCTTTAAAAAAAGCAAAAACAAGCCGGGCTCAGTGGCTCAGCCTGTAATCCCATGCTTTGGGAGGCTGAGGTGAGTGGACTGCCTGAGCCCGCGTGTTCGAGACCCACCTGGGCAACTTGGTGAGACCTCATCTCTACAATAAATCAAAATTAGCCGGCCGTGGTAGCGCGCACCTGTAGTTCCAGCTACTCGGAAGGCTGAGGCGGAAGGATCGCCAGAGCCCAGCAGGTCGAGGCTGCGGTGGCCGGGAGTGACCACTGCACTCCAGTCTGGGCGACAGAGTGAGACTCCAACTCAAACAACAACAACAACAACAACAAAAAACCTCCCTCAGCTTTGGAAACAAAGGTGCGTTTTCTCGTTAACAAGCAGCTCCCTTGCCTCTAGTCACCTATGCTGGCCCCAAGGACTGAGACCTCACCTGTCCTAGGGAAGGCAGGTCCAGCCAGCCCTGCCTACCCCAAAGCTGCAGTCATTGAGACATGTGCTCTGTGTCACCCCTGGGGACCACAGCCTTGGCTGGCATACGTGCCTTTTTCCTTTCTTCACTGGAAAATAGTTTTTCAGAGTAAACCTTCTGGTGTTGGTATTTTCAAATTATCCCAGACACTAACCACGCCCAATTGGGGCACTGTGGCCTCTGTGCTAACGTGAGGATCGCACCCGGCTTCCACTCCCAGTTCCGAACTTCCACTGGGGCTCTTAGAGGGATACACTAACTCGCCTGGCGGATCACCCCACTTTGGGCCAAGTCCAGCACATGGGTTTACCCCAGTTCTATGCTCCAAAATGGCAGAAAGAAACCACAGAGGGGGTCTGTTTCCTGACCTTCCCTGACAGCTGTGCTCTCACCCGTCCTGCTCCAGAGACCCACAGGGGAGGGAGTCCTGGCAGGACGTGGTGAAGGTGACGCCTTGGTTTGATGAGACAGGTGTGTGCACGCATATCTTTGTGGAGCTCTTAAAGGGTAGTGGAGACAGACATCTGCTGGACATCCCCCGCCAGGTCATGCCTTGATCTGACCGTTTCCCAAACCACCAGTCACAGCACATGTCTGAAAGGCGGAGTCCCCGGAGCAGTGGAGCTAAAGCCTGTCCCCAGCACTGTTCTGGGCAATAAAGCACACATGCAGGCTAAAACTTAAAAGCAAAATGACACGTGGCTTGCCACATGTGTTCCGGATACTTAAAAGACTCAATTTTCTCGAATTAATTCTCCCCTTTCCCCAGAACAGTCTTTCCCTTGTCCCAAGCACCCAGTGCCTCACTGGAGGCAGGGAAGATGTGGGGACAAGTAGGATGATATGTGGATGGACTGGTCGCAAGTGTCACTTTAAAGTCTTCCAGCCTGTTAAGCAGTCTGCCTTTGGGCCCAGAGCCAGCAACATCTGGAGCTGTGCTCCCAATCCTTTGACCCCTCTTCCACCTCAACCCTCACCCACGCAGCCCCTCCAGGTGCAAATGTGAGACCTGGCCCAATCCAGAGAGGAGGCCATGCTCACTTTTAATTTTCAGTTATGAAATGTCTCCATAGGTCTCTGAGCAATGTATATGCTGTTCCACAAGCTGCAACGCCCTTCCCTGGCTGGGACAGCATGGGGCTCCCTTGCCAAACCCCTTCCTCGGTGCTCACATGCCGGGCTGCGCTTACAAGAATGCCATGACCAGATTGTGCGGGGGGAATTTTTCAGGCCACCAGGACGAAGCCTGCCCCCTCCCTGGGCAAGGCCACGCTGCCCCGGCTAGGCGAAGGCAGCAGGGATGACGCCAGTGAGTCTCCCTGATGTGCACCCACTGTCTTGAATCAGCACTGCAAAGTGGCCGCCTCAGGTCAGCTGAGATGTCAGTGACACCATAGTGGAAGCGCAAGAGCCCAGGGAACGCAGGAGACGTGGAGGCCCCTGGCCTGCTCAACTGTCGCCTCCTCGAGGCGCAGAGCCCCGGCTGGACGACAGAGGGCGGTGCACGCCATCCTTCCCCCTTCCCTGCTGAGCGCTGATCGCAGAGCCAGGGGCAGCCGCGTCCCGGCACAGGAAGTGGGGGTGGGAGGACCAGATCCCACCACGCCCATCGCAGGCAGCCTGGAGTCCCTCTGTCCCCACCAAGCCCTGCATCCCGCACTCTCGTGTTTGCTGTGGTTTTCAGCCTGACTAGGCTAACACTAATGGAATGTATACGGGACCCTGGAACGCTTTTCAGACTGTAAGAGAACACAGGATTATTGGGGTCAAACTTCTTCAGCAGAGGAGACCCAGGTCTCTGCAACACCATTTGCTTCTCTGCATCTCAGGTCTGATTGGCTGTGGGAAGGGACTCCAGGTTTCCCTCTGGGGCCATCAGGAGAAGTCCCCGGCATTTCAAAATAGGATCCAGGAATACCCTGCACACAGAGCATGGGGGTCCTGACGAAAGTCCTGTCCCCTGCCACAGTGTCTTCATACGAGGTTGAACTTCCATTTTTAAGGAGGAACTCACACTGACATGCCACTGTACCAGTAAAGGATGGCACCCTGAGCACCCCAAGGCATGCATGCGTGTTGCCAAGTTATCTGTTGCCAGCTGTACAAATCTACTGTCTTCTCTTTTGATAGGGAAGGACTATTTGGTTCAGAGTAATTCCCTCTTTCCTATAAACATTGTTTAGCTCCTGCCATGTCCAAGGCTCTGTCACTACACACACAAAGATGAAAAGGACAGAGTTCTTGCCTTTAAGACACTAAGCATCAGGCTAGGGTGGTGGCTCATACCTGTAGTCCCAGCACTTTGGGAGGCCAAGACAGGAGGATCGACTGAGCTCAGGAGTTCGAGACTAGCCTGGGAAACATAGTGAGACTTCATCTTTACAAAAAATTTCAAAAATTTGCTGGACTTAGTGGCACATGCCTATAATCCTAGCTACTCAGGAGGCTGCAGCAGGAGAATTGCTCAAGCCCAGGAGGCTGAGGTTGCAATGAGCTATGATTGTGCCACTGCCCTCCAACCAGGGTGACAGAGTAAGACTCATTCAAACAAAGAAAGTGAGGTATGTTCCAATATTTCAGACACACTCAGCACTTCGTTCTTGGGGCATATGAAAGCAAGGTTATTGGAAGGAAGGCAGGGCATTAGGCGACTGCATGGCATGCTAGACATCGGGTTCAAGTCCAGCGATGCCCCCACAGGGTGTGTGAGCACAAGTTCATCACCTCGCCACCCTGAGGCACAATGTCCACATCTCTGCACCAGGAAAGTAACAGAATGTTCTGCCTGAAGTTATTGGTTTGCATAAGGTCTTTCATGTGAAATAGTTTTGCACGGTTTCTGGAAGCAAGTAGCTACTTAATAAAGAGCTGGCTGGGTGTGGTGACTCAAACTTGTCATCCCAGCCCTTTGGGAGGCCGAGGCAAGAAGATTGCTTGAGGCCAGGAGTTTGAGACCAGCATGGGCAACATAGCAAGACCCCATCTCCACAAAACATGTGTTTAAAAATTAACTGGATGTGGTGATATGATATGCGCCTGTACCCCCAGCTACTAGAGAGGCTGAGGGAGGAGGATCACTGGAGCCCAGGAGGTCGAGGCTGCAGTGAGCTATGATCACACCACTGCACTCTAACCTGGATGACAGGGCGAGATCCCCATCTCTAAAAGTAAAATAATTAAGATACTTGGGCATTCTTTGGTGATCCAGTTGGAAAAGTCTCTGGCCTCACAATGAACGTCTCCCCACCTCCCCACCCCACCCCCCACCTCCTTTCCTATCCTCTACCCCATCTGAGCAGAAAAACATGGCGCACCATCCCCAAGACTGAGTCAGCCCTGAGTGTGGTTTGGGGTGTTTCTCTGTGTCCACGATACATCTGGGCATTGGGCCTGCAGGCTGTACCCTTCAGCTAGAGGGCTGGCGCCTCAGACCCACACAGGGCATGTCCTCTGGGAGCTCCCGGCCTCTGGATGGCACCACCGGGTTCTTCTCCCTGCAGCCTAGCGAGCAGACACAGGTGCCCGTCCAGGCTCCTCCTCACTCAGACGCCAAGGAAGTCAGGCCTCATAACCACGACTCACCACTGAACCCTTACAGGCACCCAGCACGACATGGGTCCTGGTCACCAGGCACCTGTATGACTGTGTCTTCTTTGGCCCCCTCGGTGAATCCATGGAAAGGTAACAAGGAGTCAGCCCCAGGGGCTCAAGTCTGAACTCCGCCACCCCCAGCCAAGCACTCCTGGGCGGCTCCTTACTCTCTGCATCTGTGACCTCCCCTGCAGAGTTGCGGCGTGAAGAGCATCCATCTCACAGGAGGTCCTGTGGGTCTTGAACAGGTAACATACCTCAAGATCCGCCGGGCGACAGAGCAAGACCTCATCCCTACAGAAAACAGAAAAAGTAGCTGGGCATGGTGGCAGGCACCTGTAGTCCCAGTTACTTGGGAGGCTGAGATGGGAGGATCGTCTGAGCCCGGGAGGTCAAGGCTGCTGTGAGCCATGATCTAACCTGATCAACAGAGTGAGACCCCAACTCAAAAAATGACAAAAATGATGATGATATGTTACCATTAATATACTAGGCTGGATAGACACTGCCTCACCAGTGGATACCGTCTCTGCCCGGCTTTTGTTCTCTTGTCTTCTCTGGGGACACACCTGGAACAGTACCTGACACACCACGAGCCCCAGAAAGCCTGTGCTCACCCAGGTTCCCATGGCCAGTCTTATGCATCGTGCCACTCCGTCTTATGCATCGTGCACGGCAGACAACACACTCAGACAACAACACAAAGATATTGGTCACCAGGAGGTCAAACAAAGTCCCCTTCCATCCCTCTTCCATAGCATCCCGGTCCTGAGCTCTGTGGCCTGCTCATCCCCCCCCCCCCACTTTCCCCCAAAAGCTAAAGGTCAGGCTGTGCCCAAAAACTGTGTACTGGGACCAGTCTGAGGACAGGCTCTGTTGCTCCTCAGCTGATCCAGCTGCTGGGCTCAGCCATCCCAACTGAATTCTCTGGTCACCTCATTACCTCTGTTGATCGCTTTAGCAAATGCTAATTGAGTCAACATCCTGCCGGCTGCAGGTGAGAAGATGCACCCCCAACTCCCCACACCCCCTCTCTCGTGTGTCCATAGTTAGTCAAAGTCATTGTTTACTAGAAGTAACAGTAACCTAGTTGCGAAAGCAAATGATGGAATTTCTTCTCTTTAAAAATAGGACAATTTCAGCCCTGGGCATGGTGGCTTATGCCTGTAATTTCAGCACTTTGGGAGGCTAAGGCAGGAGGATTGCTTGAGCCCAGGAGTTTAAGACCAGCCTAGGCAAATAGCAAGATCTTGTCTCTACAAAAAATTAAAAATTAGCTAGGTATAATGGTGCATACTATAGTCCCAGCTACTAGGGAGGCTGACGCAGAAGTCTTGCCTGAGCCCAAAAGGCTGAGGCCACAGTGAGCCGTGATAGTACCACTGCCCTCCAGCCTGGGTGACAATGCGGTCCCCCACTAAAAAATAACACCTGTTAATTGAATTAAAATAGTACATTTTGTGCTATGTGAATTCCACCTCAATTTTTTAAAAGCACATGAGTAAATGTGTTCATATAAGTCCTCACATGAACCCTGAGTCTGATTCTGACACCGTTATTCCTGTGAGCAAACAGCCCATGGAGGCCAAGAGACCTGGTCAGGGTCCTACAAATACTCGACATGAGGCCAGGTCATTGGCACCAAGGCCTGGACCCTCCTGGGCCATGGGCAGCTGGGTTTCTCAGAGCTGGGTATGATGAGGGAGACAGGGTGGCCAGGCACAGGGAGAGAGGCACAGGAGAGTAGGGCCAGGGCAGACACCAGGCTCTTGGAAGACCACTTGGCACCCGCGTGGCTCAGGCCTCACCCTGGTTGGTCCTGGTACTTTGGGCCAGGAAGGACTCAGTTTCCCCGGCTGCACCCTGGCTCCTCTTCGCCCCTGCTTTCTTTTCTTTTCTTTTTAATTTTTATTTTAAAGATGTGGAGTACAATTCTGGGTTAGGTATACAAGTGGTCATTGTACAGGTAAAGTTTGGACCTCACCTGGGTCCCCACGTCACCTGGTTTGAGATCAGGTACCTTTATTGATGAAGTATGCCCTCCCCACCCTGTCCGCTGGCAGTTTCTCACTACTGCCAATTCCTTTCTTACAGTATTATGATAATTGTTCGGGGTCTGCTTATGAGTGAGAACATGTGGTACTCAGTTATTTTTGTTTCTGCAATAGATCACTGAGTATTATAAACTCTAAGTCTATCCAAGTTGCTGCAAATTTCATACTTTTGTCCTTCTTTATGGCTGCATAATATTCTATTGTGTATCTGTACCACTTTTTTAAAAAATCCAGTCTACTTTTGTTGGGCAGCATGGTTGGTTCCATGTTTTTGCTATTGTGAATATTGCTGCAATAAATGTGTGTGCAGGTATCTTTTCCATAGAATGACTTGAGTTCCTCTGGGTATATTACAAGGTCTCGCTCTGTCGCCCCGGTTGGAGTGCAGTGGCAAGATCACAGCTCACTGCAACCTCGACCTCCTAGACTCAAGGGATCCTCCTGCCTCAGCCTCTTGAGTGCTGGAACTACAGACATGTACCACCACTACCACTAACTTATTAGTATTATTTTTGTAGAGATTGGGGGGGGTCCCGTGATGCTGCCCAGAATGATCTCAAACTCCTGGGTTCAAGTGATCCTCCCACCTTGGTCTTCCAATGCACGGGGACTATAGGTACCACCACACCTTGTTCTCTTGATTGTTTTTTGTTTGAGTCAGGGTCTCACTCTGTCACCCAGGCTGGAGTGCGGTGGCATGATCACTGCTCACCATAGCGTTGACCTCCTGTGTTCAGGCAATCCTTCCTCCTCAACCTCCCAAGCAGCTGGGACTACAGATATGCACCACCATGCCCTGCTAATTTTTCTGTTTTTTGTAGCGATGAGGTCCCACTATGTTGCCCAGGCTGGTCATAAACTGCTGGCCTCAAATGAGTCATAAAACTCAGCCTCCCACAGCATTGAGATTACAGGCATAAGCCACCATGCCAGGCTTTCTTGATTTCTTATATCAGAGAACAGCCAAATACCATGGAAGAGGAAGAGAAAGATGGGGGTCAGGCAAGTTGGACAAAGCATTAAAATACTACAGATCCCTGGACCACAGGCCCTGGCATCTTTCCTCTCTATCCTCCTTCCTCAGCAACACATCCCTGAGTGACTTAAATGTAAATGTGCTTTGCAAGATGTTTCAGCAGTTCCATGGCTGAGAATGGCATGGTCCTATTGGCTGGGGCGTGGTGGGCGGGTGGACGTGAGAGGGAATGGACAGTGACAGGGCTTTTGGCCTCAACACTTAGAAAGGTAAGAGCTCTGGGTGCACATGGGACACAGCTCAGGGTAGGCATCCAGATCGTGGATGCACTTCCTGAGCTCTCCGGTTCACTTCCTCTTCCAGGCTCACAGGGTTTCTGTCTGGGGACTCTGGCTGGGCCTCTGTCTGGGGATTCTGGCTGGGTCTCCATCTGAGGATTCTGGCTAGAACTCCATCTGGGATCTCTGGTCAGGCCTCTCTCTGGGGATTTTGGCTGGGCCTCTATCTGAGGCCTTTGGCTGGACCTCCATCTGGGGACTCTGGCCACCCTGGTATAGCAGGAATCCCAGCTCCAGGGCCCAGGTAAGGCTCTTGGGCCCTGACTAGAGTCGCTTATCCCCCAAGCATCACAACACTTTGGTCTGCAGGCTGCCAGGAGCTTTAGGAAGTCAATGGTCCATCCACACCAAGTGGCCCAAAGCACAGATCTTCCTTCTGGGTTGGGGTGGTCACAGACAGATGCTCCTTCCAGCCAGCAGTGTTGTCCTCATGGCGTGTCCTGGGAAGCAGCCACTCCCAGTCCCCTCCCTCACACCCAAGAGGAGGAGATGGGAGATTTGAGTATGCAGAGATGACCTTGGGTATCCTCGACCTGGTAGGGTGAAGGTCACAGTCGAGGAAATGGTGTCTCTGAACGAGGGAGTGCAGATCCCAGGGTGCTCAGAGCTGGGGGACTGCATTCAGTCACGTGGGATGAGGCCCCTGCAGATGCATTCCCCAGACACCTTCCATGTTGTCTCTTTTGAAGTTTCCTGGGCCTGGTATTTTAAATATGGGATTCAAATATGAGAGTAAAATGTTTCTTGAAAGAAAAAATGAAAAGCATTGGAGTGAACTGGAATGTCACAATGTGTGTGTGGCCAGTGGTGGGTGGCGAGGGCAGTCGGAATGTCATCACTGTCTTCGGAATCTTCCTGGCAACCCTCACCAGGCTGGGGACCGAGTGGCAGCTGAGGGTGTGAGCTGTGGAGGCAGCGTGTCTAGTCTGCCTCCCAGCTGTGTGACTTGGGTAGTAGCAACCTCTCTGTGCCTCACTTTACACCGTGGCAGAGGGGGACAAGACAGTCATGTGAGAAAGGGATTAGCAGTAGTGGAATACTGCCAGGTGCAGAGGGGGCACAACATCAATGAGGGTACCTAATCTCAAACCAGGCAAAGCAGGGACCAAAGGGAGGCCCAAACTTTACCTGTACAATGTCCACTTGTATACCCAATCCTGAATTGAACCCCACATCTTAATAAAATAAAATAAAATAAAAGTCAGCCATGCACCCAGTTGGTCGTTTTGAAGCCTGGATATCCAGTTGCCCACAGAGCAGCTGGGCCAGTCCACAGCCAACAGATGCTTCCACGTGACATTTGCAGCATTTTTAAAGTAGAGCGACACCACAGTCTCACAATCTTCCTTTTGTAGATATATTTGGTTAAGAAAAAATAAATAAATATAAAAATTAAATATAAAAAATTAATATTGAATATAAAAATAAAAATCAGCCCATACATGGTGGTTCATGCCTGTAATCCCAGCACTTTGGGAGGCCAAGGCAGGAGATTGCTTAAGACCAGGAGTTCAAGACCAGCCTGGCAATATAGCAAGACCTCGTCTCTACAAAAGAAAATAAAAAAACTAGTCAGGTGCGGCAACACACCCCTGTACTCCCAGCTACTTGGGAGGCTGAAGTGGGAGGATTGCCTGAACCCAGGAGGTCGAATCTTCAGTGAGCTGTGATCATGCCACAGCACTTCAGCCTGGGCGAAACTCAAAAAAAGAAATAGATACTAAATGAAGCATTTCTAGGCAGAAGTTGTTGGCCCTCTGAAGACTTAAGGTGTCTACCTAGGAACGTCCTTTCAGCGTTAAATAGATACTGAATGTCCCCACCCAGGAACAGAACACAACCTCAAATACATCTCATGTAAACATAGTATAAATGCATTTAATAGAAATGTGCCAGTATCCACAGTGATGTTTCAGCCTTTCTTGTGAAAGTCTGATGATTGCTCTCTCATGACTATGTTTTGTTTTTAATACTGTGACAGGAAGTCTTCCAATTTCAATCAGGCCGACAGGCAGGGAGGCTTTGCATGGCCTCCTGTGAGCTTCTGTGCGCCTGGCGGGAAGGAACCCATGGAATCCCTGACACTAGCAATTGTAACTAGATGGCTGTGTTTTCCAGACCCTGCTTTCTGGCTGCCCTGCTGAGTGGCCAGGTGCGTATACCCATACACCTCTCATCAGCTCAGCAGCAGAGGCTATTAGCCCATTTGACAGGTGAGGAAATGCGCCCAGAGTTGCTAAGTGGCGCTAAGTGCCTGGGCAATTTCCATGTCAGGCCCGTCTGGGTCCCTCTGCCCACAGGGTGTCCAACTGGCTCTTAGTCTTTGTCCCTGCCATGTCTGAGACCAAGAGCAATGCACTCACCCCAGACTTGGCTAGAAAGTCCTCTCAATCTCGCCTACTGTGATGTATGCCCCTCTTGGGTCTTTCCCTGCATGCCTGACAGTCCAGCCCTTGGCAGGTGACTTTGCAGAGTCTTTGCCTCAGCCTGGAGAGTTCTGCCCCTCAGGGGACATTAGCATGTCTGGAGATGTTTCTGGAGTCCTTTCTGGAGTCCCACCTGGAGGACAAGGGAGTGCTGCAGACAGGGCGGGTCAGGAAGTGCTAAACACCGTCCAAGCAAAGAACCCCCTGGCTGGAATGTTGTCAGAGCTGAGGTTGAGAGACTCCAACACAACTTCGATGGCTGTCCCTAAGTTCAACTCCCAAGTCTTTTCCCTCACAGCAAAAGACACCAGACTGGGCGGTACTCAGACCCCAAGCAAGAGGTGGCTATTGTGCATCCCTTTTTCCCCACCCCTTTTTAATGAAATGCTTTGCTGTCACTGTTAGACTTTCGCTCAGTGATATGTGACTCAGGTCTCCCCCATGGTGGTCCAGTTGCTGCTGCCTCCTTCACTGAACCCACGGCCTCTGTTGGGAGGTTCCAGAAACACATACTCCTTCTGCCTCGCCAGAGGCTTGTTAGGTCTTCCGACTGTCAGACTTTCACGAGCATTCGATCTAGTCTCAATGGCTGTTCATTAGACATTGTTCAAAAGAATTCACAAAAACACTAGAGTAAAGAAAAGCTTAAAGTTAAAACACATTTGAAAAGAATTTTTTCCCTTGGCAAGTGAAATAGGAGCTGAAAATAATTTGTAATGGCATAAAGTGAAAAGAAAGACCAGGAAAAGGGAGGCAGAAGCGACCCGTCAATGTGGACTGTGAGCTCTTGGCAAGCTGCTTGGCAGTGCTGGGGCCTGCCCGACCCTCGAGGCCCCCTGACCCCACCTGACCCTCAGGGGGCCCTTGACCCCACCTGACCCTGGGACCCCCTGACTCTGTCTGACCCTTGGGGTTCCCTGACCTCACCTAATCCTTGGGGGGGGATCCCGACCACGCCTGACTCTGGGGGCCCCTGACCCACCTGACTCTGGGGCCCCCTGACTCCACCAGACCCTCGGGGCCACCGACCCCACTCGACCCTGGGGCCCTCCTGACCTTCCTGACCCTCAGGGTTCACCTGACCCTCCAGGCCCATTGACCCTCATCTTAGGTGGCTCAGGGTCTGCACAGACCAGAAAGTACGGGGCAGGAAACAGAGGTCATTGTCACAAGCTCCAGAAGTCGCCAGTCCCGTGGAGTGTGGCTCCCTGCTGGCTTCCCAAAAGACCATCTGCCTCCCCAAGATCCCACTGTTCTAATCTGCAGAGAAGCCACTGTGGGCCACAGAGGCCACAGCCCCTGGCAGCCCTGCGTGTCAGACACAGCTTCTGCCCCGGCACCTCCCGCACTGGGCTTGCTGCCCCCAGAAGCCCAGAGAAGTTTCTCATGGCCACCCTGAAAAGGAAGCACAGGTAGCTGGAAACCACGGCACAGGACACCCAGGAGGTGACCACGGTGACCCTACCTCCCGGGCCAGAGTCAGATCCTGGTGACACCCTCAAGTTAAGGGGGGGGCCCATGTCTACCCCACACCCAAGGCAAGAAGTGGGTCATGTCCAAAACCACTCAGAGCCTGGGATTCCGTGAGCTGCAGCGGGTGGGGGGGATCCCTGGGAAGTTACCCTGGGCAGGTCTCCTGCCCCAGGGCCTCCGTGGGAAATGAGGAGAGCAGTCTCCACTGGCTAGAGTTCTTGAGGAGAATTAAACAAGCTGTTAGTGTCAAGCACTTGCCATTGCACTTTATGTGAGCATTGGCTGTGGTATGTTAGCTGCCATGAGTTTTACTATTAGAGTGTTCACAACACAGTGGCTGATGAATAATAGACACTCAAGAAAAAGAGCCAGGGTGGCATAGGCTTACGCAGACCTGAAGTCTTAGGTGAGCTTCAAGAGCTAGGACCCAGTCAGGCATAGGAGCTCACACTTGTCATCCCAGCACTTTGGGAGGATGAGGCAGGAGAATGGCTTGAGTCCAGAAGTTCGAGACCAGCCTGGGCTCCATATCGAGACCTTGTCTCTACAGAAAATAGAAAATAAACATAATTACCTGGGCATGGTGGTGCACTTCTGTAGACACAGCTACTCAAGAGGTTGTGGTGGAAGGGATGACATGAGCCCAGGAGTTGGAGGCTGCAGTGAGCCATGATTGTGCCATTGCATTTCAGCCCAGGCAACAGAGTAAGACTCCGATTCAAAAAATAAATAATAAAATAAAAATTTTAAAGAGTTGGGATTCATGATCTTATCAACAAGAGTACCTGCATAATCAACATTTGTATACCTAACCCTGAACTGTACCCCACATCTTTATAATTAAAAAAAAGTTGGAATTCACACAAAGGCTGAATAAGACCATCAGGAACAGGGAGAAGTTCGTGTTTTCAAAAGGAGCAATAAGTACTTATTAGATGCCTACTGTTTGTCAGGTACTCTGCGGGAACTGAGAATGTGGTGATAAGTTGGAGCCATGCCTGCTCTCAGTGTTCTTGAATGTGGGGTCCCACAGCCCTCTGAAAATGGGGCTAGTGTCACTGACCTTCTAATAACAGGACCCAAGGGGTCCCAGCTCTCTGGTGGCATCACCAGTGGCTAAGCCAACTGCCCAATGGTCCCTGATGGACTCACCTGGCTCCGACCCTGTCGGAAAGTCGTCAACTGCATCCAGTGCTTGATAAAGGTGGGGGGCTGGACCCACCTCGGGCCAGTTAGACCAGATGGGGCCAGGAGGTAACAGCTGGTGTGTGTGCTGTGTCTTAAAGAACTACAGATGGAGGCCCAGGAATGTGTCCACAAAGACCCTGTTTTGATTCTAGAATCTCGGTTTCTTAAGAAGCCCGCTCCAAAGCTTCCCCATGACTCCTGGAGTTCAACCCTCCCTGCCTGTGGGCCGAGGCTCTGTGCAAGGGGGGCAGGCGAGCAGCTCTCCTGTGCCTCGCGACGGGCTTGGGAATGGAGGCAGCCTCCTCCACGGGCCCAGACTGTCCCGGCCGGAGACCCTACTTGGGCGCCTACCAGGCCCCAGGCCCCTCACAGCCTGCACTCATCCCAGTCCATCCTGGCCCTTCCCGGCCCATCCCAGTCCGTCACACTGGACACGAGGCATTCCAGAGCAGAAAGTGGGACCTGGATCCCTGCCCTGCCCAAAGGGGAGGATGTGAAGGAAGAGGAGGACACACACTTGCTGCTGGACAGGAATCATGGCCAGGTGTGTCCTTGAGTGACACCGGGAGAGGTCCTCATTTCCAAGTCGTCCCTGAGTGACCCCCGGAGAGGTCCCCACCTCCAGGTCCTCCTTGAGAGACCCCAGGCGAGATCCTTGCCCCCAGGTGTGTCCTTGAGTAACCCCGAGAGAGGTCCTCATGCCCAGATCGTCATCCTTCAGTGACCCTGGGAGAGGTCCACACCACCAGGCCGTACTTGAGGGACTCTGGGAGAGTTCCTTGCCTCCAGGTCATCCTTGAGGGACCCCTGGAGAGGTCCTCACCCCCAGGTGTGTTCTTGAGTGACCCCAGGAGAGGGTCTTACCCCAGGTAATCCTTGAGCCTCAAAAGAGGTCCTCGCCCCAGGTCATTCTCGAGGGACCCCGGGAGTAGTCCTTGCCCCCAGGTTGTCCTTGGTGATCCCAAGAGAAGTTCTCACCCCTAGATCACCCTTGAGGGACCCCAGGAAAGGTCCTCTTCCGATCCTCTTCCCTGGGTCGTCCTTGAGGGACCTCTGCAGAGGTCCTCATCCCCAGGTGTGTCCTTGAGTGACCCCAGGAGAGGTCTTCACCCCAGGTCATCCTTGAGCCCCAAGAGAGGTCCTCACCCACAGGTCATCCTTGAGGGACCCCAGGAGAGGTCCTCGCCCCCAGGTTACACAGTGGTGAAACCCAGGAAGCCAGATGCAAATCCAAATCTCAGCCTGAGCTCAATAGATCCTGTGAAACATAGACCTCAGCGGGAGCCTGAGGTCCCTGCTGTAGGTAGGGGGCATTTTGATGGGAGGGAGGACAGTGGGATCGCTGGCAGGGCCTCGGGCATGGGTTCCCTGCCTTCATGTAAAAGCTTTTTTCTCCCCTGATTACAAAAATGAGCATACACTTGTAAAAAATTCAAGTAAAACTGAAGCGTACAAAATAGCATTGGGGCCTGGGATTCCCTCCCAGCCCCAGCAGTATCGCTGTTAAGAGTTCAAGTGCACATCCAGGTACTTTCATAGATATATTGGATAGACTGAGACAGATGGGTAGACAACAGATACAATGAATACAGATCAATTTCTCTCTGTTCTTTTTCCCCTTTTAGATGCTTTTCTAATTAGCGCCTTGTTTTGTTTAACATCTAAAAGTGTTATATGACCATTCAATAAACATCTCTGGGTATGTGTGCAAGGATTTCTGTAGGAAAATATCTGAGAAGGTGAATTGATGGATTCAAATGTATGCCCATTACAAACATAAAAGTTATTGCCAAAAAAACCACAAAAATCCAGGAATATTTAAATTTTCACCATAGGATGAAATAGATGTGCACTCACATCTTAGTCAAAAGTAAACACTTTGTCAATCTGATTGATGAAAACTTACAAAGTGGTTAATTTTCATTTTGAAATTACTTTTAAGGCTGGTATTTTTTATATGTTCAATATCTATCTGGATATCTTTTTTAGTGAATTGCCTGCTAGACACTTTTCTAGCTTTTAGAAAAATCAGTTTATCATTGATTTGCGGGAGCTCTTCATTTGTCAAGTACCTCAAATGATTTTTCATGTATATCATGAATATTTCTCTCCAATCTGATTATTTTGTAACATTTTTTCGGTAGCCTTTCTTGAACAGAAGTTTGAATTTTTATATTGTCAAGTGTATCTGTCTTCTACAAGTTTAGGTTTTCATATCATGCTATTCATACATTAACAGGCTCATCAAGAGTTCCAGCTCAAGGAAACTGAGTCTGGTAGATGTGGAGCTTCTGCTGCTTCTGAGAGGCCACCTAAATACCTCCATCAGGTAAGCTGTGTTCCAACTCTGTCATTGTAATCTAACCCTAGCCTAAATCCTGAAATAAAAAGCACGAGAGGAACAAGAATGCAAATAGTCACACACTTCAGTAAAAGTAGATATCAAATTAAGTAATTTTAAATTAGGTCTTTTTTCTTGTTGCAGAAGTAACAGACATTTATACTAACCGGGGGGGGGGGTTTACATAGAAGCAACAATGGCTTCCTTTCCACTTGCATTCCTAGGAGGAGCACAGGTTACATTTTTTTTTACATACTCTTTTTCTTTCCAGTCTTTTTTCTAGTCTGTTGTGCTCGTGCATTTTTTTTTTTTTTAATGACATTGGGTTCACGCTCTTCTGGAATGGGCTTTTTCCACTGAAAACCAGATTGTGGATCCAGGGGAGGGCTGAGTCTCTGCTGAGTGTGGGCCACCATGCAGGCCAGGACTGATAAACCCACAGTGTCTGCCCTCTGAGGCAAGTGACAAGGCACTCACCCAAACAACCTGCCAGGAGCCTTCTGTCCTCTGATCTTTCATCGCCTGCCCTGCCGTGTCCAGCTGTGCTTGCTGGTGGTCTTGAGGCGTGAGCCAGGAAGGGTTTCATTTCCATGCACTCCCTCTTCCGTGTGACCACGGGCCTTTCTAGAGGCAACAGGTAGGTCTGCTCCTGCCCCATGGACTTCTATCCACATACCCCAGAGCTGTTCTTGGCCTCCTTGCGCCGGCCTCCTGACAAGGGGCCCAGCACAGCTGCCTACTGACACATCTAATCACATCTGTCCAGTACTCTCCACGGGAGGACCTGCCTGGTGTCCTCAGGCCACCGGGAGTGCGGCTAGGGGGCGCTCACATCCACACGTTTCTGAGGTATCTGGAGGGCCTTGGCAGTTTCCGTGAATCCCCAAGCTGGAGTTTACAGTCCTGGGAGGAGGGGACCCAGCAACACCAGCAGGAAATGGTAATGGGGGCAAGTTCCAATGAAATCAGCACTCAACCCCGCACCTTTGGGAGGCTGAGGTGAGTGGATTGCCTGAGCCCGCGGGTTCGAGACCCGCCTGGGCAGTGAGACCTCATCTCTATAATAAATTAAAAAATCAGCCGGGCGTGGTAGCGCCAGGAAGCACCGACCATGACTCTACCATCTCTGCGGCAGCAGGAGACTCATCACTGCCCCACTGTTCTGCTGTCCCGGAAGCAGCAGGAAAAGCAGCCAGGTGGTCAGGCCAGGGGCACAGGATGCTAAGGACACCACAGCCCTCAACCTGTCTGTGGCCTTCTCCCCCTCCCCTGCTCCCCAAGGCTATGGCCCCACATCCTTCCCCTCAGCTTTTACCTCATCCCCTCTGAGTCATCCACAAGCAATTCAAATGGGCTGAGTGGCCTCGGATGAGGCTGGGTCATCAGGAGGGCGGAGGATGGAGCCAAAGACTCCCAGAGGCCCAGGCCTGGAGTGAGGCGGGCCACGGCTGGGCTGAGTGTGGGGCTGCGGTCCATGAGCACGCCGCCACCCCAGGAGGCCTGCGATCTAGATGGGACTTCTCTACCAGTGTCTGTCCAGTCAGTGGAGCCACCACTCACAGCAGTGAGGATCAGGAGCCCAGACTGGCAGAGACCATGGGTCATGTACTGCCCCCACTGTGCCTCGGTTTCCTCATCTGGGTTCTGGGGATAATAGAGTCATGGGACTGAGGTGGCGCCTGGTGGTCTGTGACAAACATTGCCCTGTGGCCATGTCTCTTCTTTCAGAGGTGAATGAGGGGTTGGGGGTTGAGCAGGACATGAGCAGCCCACTCACGGCCCCCCCAGACCCCATCATTACTGCTCTTGTATTTCCAACAGGATGTGACCTACATAGGCCATGTCACGGAAGAAACACGTATCAGGGCCTCGCCAAGTGCTTCGCCTAATTGCATTAATTAATCCTTAGAAAAACTAAGATCCTTATCCCTGCTCTGCAGGTGAGGAAACTACACTCAGAGGCATTCATGATCCTGGGTCCTACAGCTAGTGAGCAGCAGAGCACAGCTATGGGCTCCGATGTCTTCAGTCCTTTTGCCATACCACCAGGCAACCAGAGAGCTTCAAAGACACCACTACCCGCAGTCTGAACCCGCTGTTGAAACCCTGTTGACCCACAGAATAAGCCATTCCCCTGCCTCCCGCTCAGAGCCACCCTCCCACCCTGTCGCACCAGCAAACCCACAGACAGTGTCATTAGAGGGTCCCAGAAACTCCAGGGGACTCCTGGCTGATAGCACCATCTTCCAGAAGCTCCAGGCCAGGTGACCAGGATCCAGGGGATTAGGACATCTTCAGCTCACTTGGGACACCTGGCCACAGAATTCACAGGCACCTGCTGGGTGCTGGTGTGTTTATGATGCACTTACTGGGCTCCTGAAACATCCTTCCAGGTTCCATCCTCCAGTGAGAGGAGAATGAGGGCGTGGCCAGTTCATCTGCTCACCAAGCCATCCAGCCTAAGTCTGCTCACAGACAGGGCCATGCAAGTCTTCTCTCTTCACTGGGAACTTGGTAACGGGCAAGGGTGTCGGGGCCTTGGTCCACACTGTCTGGAGGCCCCATTCCCCGGACCCATCCTAGAAAGCCCCAGGAGGAGGGGCAACTCTGTGACCTGAGGGACTTGCAGCTGGAGTTGGACACTGTCTCAGATCTTACCACTGATCTCCTTCTCTGGGTTTTTGGAGGCCATCCTCCAAAGGACGTTCAGGAATGTGTTCATAATTCCCAGGAGAATTCGGCCCAGATTACCGCGCCATGACTGATGGGGCCATCATCTGCCACCCTTCTGCTGCTTAATGATGCTATTTGCAGCACATGTTATGAAGACGCATGGTCTGTGGCGCTGCGCCCAGGGACAAGGGAGACGTCATTAGCACTGAGGCACGCGATGCTGCTTGCATCTCCGCCTCTCATTATACTCTGCAGTAACTCCTTATTAAAAGGGAATGAATTTGCCATTAGGGGCCAGATACTACCTAATAACTGTTCAGCTATGTGCCATGACTTAATTTTTTTTTAGTGCAGCAACCATGTGAGTAAATGTCATTCTGGATTAAGTGAGGCTGGATTTTCTAGAATAATCTTAAATGTTTCAGGAAATTTGATCACTAAACTTGATGTGGTCACAAGGCTACCTGCATGATCAATGTTTGTATACCTAACCCTGAATTGTACACCACATCTTTATAATAAAAATTAATTGAAAAAAAAATTGATGTGGTCTGAAGCTTGGTTTATAAAATTCTGACTTTGAATTGATCTTTTAAAAAATAGGAATAGAGGTAGACACTCCCCTAAGCACCCCCAGAAAATGGCATGGAAGGAGGTCTTGCAAGCACGTGTGGTACCTTAGGGAGGTCCTGTTGGAGTAAGGGGACTTTCTGGATGCAGTCTCCCCAGTGGCCTCTCCAGAGACTATGCATCAATCAGTACAGACAATGTCATTTTGCAATAACAAATAGGCTACCTAGATTTCAGTGGCATACAATAATGCAAGCTTGTTTCTTGCTTGTGCTCAGTGTCTGCTACGGGTTGTCCTGGAAGCCAGGGGGATCTGGCATGGTGACCGAGAGTGAAAAGAGTGGAGGGTCTCAAGTCATCAGTTAAAACCTTGACCTTGGCTGGACACGGTGGCTCACGCCTGTCATCCCAGCACTTTGAGAGGCCAAGGTGGAAGGATCACTTGAGCCCAGGAGTTTGAAACCAGCCTGGATGGAAGAATGGATGGATGGGTGGGTGGGTGGAAGAATTGATGGATGGGTGGGTGGATGGATGGATGGATGGATGGATGGTGGGTGGATGGATAGATGGAAGGTTGGGTGGGTAGATGGACAAGTGGGCAGGTGGATGGGTAGATGAGTAGACAGGTGGATGGATGGGTAAATGGCTGGGTGGGTGGGGGATTGAGTGGGTGGATGGGTGAATGGGTGGATGGATGGATAAATATGCAGTCATGGAAGAGAGTAATCTCTGTGGTTAGGCCTATCATAGGAGTTTTTCCATGGAGGAAGGACTTGAGTTTGAAGAAGGACAGGTAAAGAGGAGAACATTGGGAGTGGGAGGCAGAGGAAAGAAAACAAGGACAGCAAACACTGGAGGAGGCAGATACAGAGAACGGCAGGCAAGAAGTCTGCCAGCATGACTGGACCCAAGAGTTTAAGACGGAAGCGTGTGAGATGCATATAATGGGCGAGTGAGATGAATGTTGGGTTGCTTCTCCATAGGGTTGGGTCTCATGCCATTCCTGTCACCTCTGGGTGAACACCTGTGGTGTGTTGACTCTTCCAGAGACACCCTGACGTGCAATGCATCTGAGAGATGGGGAGGTCCCTGCTCAGAGGATTCCTCGGGTGACACTGTGTGACAGAGGAGCACCCATAATGCCCCATCCCAGCACCCACTGCCTTCCTTACCAGTTCAGATTATCACCTGCTAATATGTACTCATATGTTCACTTACTGTCTTATCCCACTCATCTTAAGAGCCTGCACAATTTACCCAACACAGTGCCTGACTGACTGAAGTGAATTACATGTGGCAGTTGGAAATGTGAGATTTAGTGCAATCCGATACCAGAGCCATCAGTTACAAACAACTTGACCTTGGGTAGGGAACTGCAGCCTCAGTGTCTTCATCCAGAAAATGAATGATAATGCCCAGTGCGGTGGCCACACCTGTAATCCCAGCACTTCGAGAAGCTGAGACAGAACGATCACTTGAGCCCAGTGTAAGAAATAAGAAAGATAATTTTGCAGGGCTTGGTGGCTCAGCCTTTAATCCCGCGCCTTTGGGAGACTGAGGTGAGTGAATTGCCTGAGCCCGCGGGTTCGAGACCCGCCTGGGTAGGCGAGACCTCATCTCCACAATAAATCAAAAAATTAGCTGGGAATGGTAGCACGCGCCTGTAATTCCGACTACTCGGAAGGCTGAGGCGGAAGGATCGCCGGA
>NW_007062047.1:32258-64758 GCF_000164805.1 Carlito syrichta
TTTTTTTTTTTTTTTTGAGTTGGAGTCTCACTCTGTTGGCTAGGCTGTAGTGCAGTGGCACACTCACGGTAACCCCAGTGTCAAGCCCCCTGGGCTCTGGTGACCCTTTCACCCCAGCCTTCCAAGTAGCCAGAACTACAGGTATGCAATACCATGCCCAGCTAATTTTTTTATTTATTGTAGAGATGAGGCCTCACCAAGTTGCCCAGGCTGGTCTCGAACCCATGGACTCAGGCAATCCACTTGTCTCAGCCTCCCAAAGTGCTGGGATTACAGGCTGAACCACTGAGCCCGGCTGATCTATTTTCAAATTGTAGCCTACTTTTCTTGAGTTCTCAAGATGGTCACAAGATGCTTTGTGCTTCTCTTTTGTGGATTCACTTCCTGCTTCTTCGTGCTTCCTCTTTGCAGGCTTTTTACTTTGGCAGGCTTTGTGTTTAAACTTTTGGCGGGATCCAATCAGAATGATAATTCAGTAAGCCAATTGGCAAATAGGACATGCAAATGAAATGATTCTGTAAGCCAATCAAAATGTGTCATGTAGTTGTTGTTCGGGAAAGCCTGTAACTTCTGTGGTATTCCTCCAGTGAGGAGCCAGGAGAGGGACCTGCCTTTTAGGGATAAAAGTGCTGATTCTTCCTGCTTCAGTGTGCCTGCCCATACCGGGGAATTTGAGGCTGTGGTGAACTACAATTGTGCCATTGCACTCAAGTCTGGGTGACTCTGGAGTGCAGTGAAGCCTTATTTCAAGAAAAGAAACAAAATAAAATAATAAAATGAATGCTAATACCTAACTACCTCATCAAGAAAACTAAGCCGGCTGGCTTCTGTGAGGCCTGGAACCAGTCTGTTTGCTGGAGCAGCTTGAGACTGGCCATTACCGTTTCCTGTAGGGTGGAGTCACTCTGTCCCATTGGCCACAGCAGATGGGGAGAGGGGAGATTCCATCACCTGAATCATGGTGTCAATGTCTCAGACTTTTGGGTACAGTAAGTGGCCTTTATTTACTTTAAAAACTTGTGAGATTCTGTCCACATGGTAATTGTATATTTTTGCGTCTTTGATTGAAGAGACACAGAAGACCAAAAGCCTCTACATTCAGAAGGTTTTGATGGATGGCCCAAGCCTCAGCAGCCCTGTCACACAGCTCTAAACAGCAGGAGAGCATGTCTGTGAGATGGGCCCTATTTGCCTTGGGATGACACTGGGTGAGACCTGCAGCCTTGGATCCCAGCCCTTCAGGGGTCAAGGCCCAGTGGGGGATACTGACCAAGCTGGGGAATGTGGGAGTCTGAGGAAGACTCCCCACTTCGTCCCGTGGACTCTCATGCCTCCCACTACACACTCTGCTCAGGCAGTCATGCCCCCGACGCCCCGTCATCACCTCCTGGGGTCTGCTGGTCACGAGTACCTGTCACCAGCAGCTAGTGACTCACTCCAGGGTGAAGACAAGGCAGAATTATGCCATTCTCAGAACCTGTTTCTGATCACATGGACCAGAAGGATGATAGCCCAGAGGGGACCACATGCAAGAGCAACTTGGGGGACTGGGCAAGTGATCACCGTCCAGGCCAAGCTGCCACGAGCCTGAGATTGTGACTGAGAGATGGTTGGCTTTCATGTCTACAAATCTTTTTTTTTTTTTTTTGGTTTTAGAGTCAGGGTCTCATTGTCACCTGGGCTGGAGTGCAGTGGCACAACCACAGCTCACCGTAGCCTCTGACATCCTGGGCTCAGTGATTCTCCCACCTCAGCCTCCTGAGTAGCTGGAGCTACAGGCACACACCACCACACCTGGCTACTTTTTGGTTTTTTTGTAGAAACAAGGTCTTGCTATGTTGCCCAGGCTGATCTTGAATTCCTGGGCTCAAGTGATCCTCCTCCTACCTCAGCTTTCCAGAGTGCAGGGATTGCAGGCATGAGCCACTGCACCTGAGGCTCACTGAGGCTTTATCGTGTCACCGTCATCCAGGGACATCATCCTCATCAGTAGAAAGACCAAAGACAAGCCCAGCCACAGGTTCACAGCCCACAGGTGAGTTGTTCATTTCTAGAAGCCAGAGTTTCTTGGGGGCTCTGGAGGGTATTGCTTCTGGAATCAGACATTCATGGAGGGAGGGAGGCCAGGAAGGTGTCACCCACATCCTCAACACAAAGCTGCTCATCAGGAAGCCCACAACACCCCCCTTGAACGAAAGGCATGAAGCCCAAAGCGAGGACAGCGGTGGTCCTCCACGGTGAAACGTGTGAGGACCAGGAGGAAGGAGCCACCCTTCTCGGTCATTTCTTATTCATTCACTCAACAAATATCCATCAAAGTAGTGTGTCACATGGCCAGTTGGGGCCTTTGTTTCCCCAAGAAGCACAGACAGGATCCCGGTCTTCCCAGGGCTGGCTTTCTACAGGGAGACAGACAGACTGTTAGTCAAATAACCACACAGACACATGCAAGACTGCCAGAGTCACACATGACCCACAGAGAGGGCCACGGAGCAGGGAGTCAGCCAGTAAGGGATGACAGGGAGGCTCTCGAGAAACGGGCACAGAAAGGAGGGGAGAGGGGGTTCCAGGCAGGACCAGCCCTGCAAAGACCTGGTGGGTGCAGAGGGGAGAGGGGATGGGAGGTGGCACAGGGAGGGCAGAGCCTGCATGGGAGAGGACAGTTAAAGTGGGGGACAGGTGGAGAATGGCCACAGGACCCGTGGGGCTTGATCTGTAAAGTGTGGTCCCTGGGGTGGCAGATGCGGCACACTCGGACCTGTTACTGTAATGTCATCAGGTGGTCGAGGGACAGGACCCAGACTTCTCCTGCAGGGTCCATATGAAAGGTGACAGCAACCTGGACTTCTGTGGCCATGAAGTGATCTGGGAGATGCCAGCAGGTAAAATGAACAGCTGACATGGCAGAGGTGCCGGCTGAGGAATAGGAGGTGACCGAACATCTCCATGGCTTCTGTTGTCTCCGGACATGGGGGCATGTGGACACTGTCATCAGAGGGGAAAGCCTCTGTCATCCAGGCACTTGTAGTGTCCACATCACTCATTTTGACCTCCATTGGTGTAATCCCCAGCCCATTCGCTGAGTTGAGGACACTGGATCACACTGACTTGCCCAGCTGTCATAGCGGCCGGTAAGCGGCCCCCCGGGAGACCGTATGACAGAAGGAAGGAAGTCAGATGTTGGAGGCAGAGAGTGGCAGGTGAGATAGCTCACCACTGTCGCCATGAGGTCACATGTCTTACTTTGTAGCTGCGTCTGTCAAGCGAGGGGGAGAGAACCCGTCCTGCATGGAGCTTCACAGTCACAGGAGTCTTTGGTGCAAGCCATGGAGTGCAGGGGCCCCAGTGCATCTCAGACACTCTGAGAGAAGCAGTGTGAACCTGAGTGCACTCATGCCCCTGAGGCAGCAGCAGGAAGACCTTCAGGGAGAGTCCTCTGGTGCTGCAGGTCTGGAGTCGGAATTGGGGAGGAGACCTGGACTCAGGTGATCCTCCCACCTTAGTCTCTCAAGTAGCTGGGACTACAGGTGCTTGATACCCCACCCAACTAATTTTTGTAGAGATGAGTTCTCACCATGTTGCCCAGGCTGGTCTCGAACTCCGGGGCTCAAGCGATCTTCCAACCTCGGCCTCCCTAGGATGACAGACATGAGCCACCACGCACCTGCACTTGAACTCAGATTGTCACGAGGTTCGTCTTCCTTTTCTCATGCACCCTTTCAGCTAAAAGGAGGCCATGTGGTATGATAGACCAGGCACTGGGTTCACATGAGGTGACTGGGTCCTAGCTGCCTGACCAGGGTCTGTGCCCCTGGGGGCTCTGTATCCTGTGTGTTATCTCTGACCTGAGGGGACACAGCATCTCTCCAGGCTCCCGCCTTCTGTGATTTTCACTAATGCAGGAAGGAACAGTAGCTCCCTTGAGGCCCTGATGTGCTCAGCAGCCCCAGCAAGAGGATGGCGGACAGGCAACCTGTGAGGTGCCACCATAGCCTTGGCCCATCCCTGGCTCAGCCCATGTGGTAGAATGTTCCATGGGAACTGCAGAGTCCAGACTCCTCCCAGTCAGGGCCTTGGGGCACGAGGGGGGGGGGGTCTGCTGGGGTGGGGAGACACTGCAGGACTTCATGACTGGGAAGTGCAAGAGTCACAGAGCTGTGGCCACCACAGGTCAGGCCAGGCAAAAGGTCAGGAAACTGGAAAATCAGGACAGGACCTTGCAGACTCTGGGGGCAGAGGTCACAAACCAGGGACAGAAGTTGGGGGTCTAGCCCGAGGCCAGGATATCTTCATGAAACTCTGATCCATGCAAAGGCAGGGAGACAGGCATGCAGGTCTCACTGTGACAGGCCAAGGACTCAGGTCCAGACTGCCAGGTAGGAGGACATCCTCATCTACCCACCAGCCCCTGGGTCACCTACATGGCCTCAGGTGGAAGCCTTGTCATGTGGGGGACTCAGACACAGTTGATGCATGAATTTTATTTTATTTTTTGAGTTGAGGTCTCACCCTGTCCTAGGTTGGAGTGCAGTAGCACCATCATAGTTCACTACAGCCTTGACCTCTTAGACTCAGATGATCCTCCTACTTCAGCCTCCTGAGTAGCTGGAACTACAGGCACTTACCACCACACTTGGCTCATTTTTAAATTTTTTATAGAGACGAGGCCTCACTATGTTGCTCAAGCTGGTCTCAATCTCCTGGGTTCAAGCGATCCTCCTGCCTCAGTCTCTCAGAGTGCTTGATACCCCACCCAACTGGAATGACAGGCGTGAGCCACCGTGCCCAGCCTGTTGCACTAAATTGACTTGGATGAGGTAAGCCCCACGGGTCATCACCAGAGTGCTCCTGGTTTTAGGATGCTGGGTCCAGCACTGGTGACAAGCAGGGAGGTTTTCAGAAGTGAAAGACCTGTGGTGTCTAGTGAGGGCAGTCCCAGCCAAGGGAGGACAGAACACTGAGTGCAGCTGATAAGGCAGGTTGTCAGGTGGGAGTGGGAGGGGGTGCTCCGGCCATGGGCGGGTGGTTTTCTAAGGCCCTCTCCATATGGGGAGAAGGAAGATACCCCACACCAGCGGTGCCTCCATGTCTCAGTGCTTCCGCATCCATTCTGGATCGACCCTTTCTCACAGGCCTTCAGAGAAGCCCTTGGCAGCGAGGAGGGAGAGATGAGTCTATGGCGAGGACAGTGACGCAGGGGAAAACCTCCAAGAAGCACAAAACAGACACAGGTGACGCTGACCTGCAGGATGAGCTGTGGCAGGGGGCGGGGTCTTGCCTCAGCCAACCTCAGCCAATGTGCTCTCCCGGGCAGCCCAAGCTCCTGCCACTCTCTACACGTGTGCGAATGAGCAGAACTCTCTGCCACGCCCCCTTGGGGTCACCAGCCTGTTGATCTGAGATCCGAGATGCATGAGGCTTTATGTGTCCAGCTCTGCCCCTTCCTTGGTGGTTCCTGATCTGATGTTCTGATCTCACGTTGCCCGTTAGCAGCACCGTGGTGCTGTCCAGTGTGGAGGAAGGCTGTGATGCATGAGGCTTTATGTGTCCAGCTCTGCCCCTTCCTTGGTAGTTCCTGATGTTCTGATCTCACGTTGCCCGTTAGCAGCACCGTGGTGCTGTCCAGTGTGGAGGAAGGCTGTGATGTATCTCAAGAGGGGACACAGGACACATGGTAGAGCTGGAAGCCACCTGCAGTCCTAGCTACACACTAGACTGAACGGGAGGACTGCGGGAACCCAAGAACTTGCCCAACAACCTGGGCATCATAGAGAGATCCCCCATCGCAAATTTTTAAAAATTTAAAAATAAATGTTATAAAGTCCCTGTGTTGAGGAAGCTTCACCCAAGCATGAGCTCCTGCGTTGCTGGCATGAGCATGATATGAGGGAACCGGTGCCCAGGAGCAGAAACACACAGAAAGCAAGGCACTGATTGAAGATGGCTGAAACGTGCCCTGGGGCTACAGGAGCCCACCCTGCATCTCCCTAGGCAGCACCCAGGCTTCCTAGGTCAGCATCTGTCACTTCACAGAACACAACTCCCCACGTGGTGAGGCTGCATGTGCAAGACCCCAGCTCCCGGGAGGTTCCGCTGGAGGCTGCTCACTCTCCGAGGAGTCCCCCCAGGTGCTTCCCTCTCTGGGTATCACCCCAGTCAGATCCCACCTCCTCTGGGAAGTGCCTGCCACTCCCACTGGCTGCTGCAAGTACCACGTGGCAGTGACTGGAGACATTGTGCGAGATCTCTGCTCACTGGCCTGTCTCAGGCATGGCCGGCATCCTCCCAGGGGTGGCCTTGGGACAGGCCAGGCTGTTCTGGAAACTGAAGGAATGCAGCAGCTCTGAGCTCTTCCTGCCCAGCCTGTCTTGCCAGCCTCAGAACAGACTCCAGGTATGGATGCAGACTTTGAGAGGCTCCAGTGTGAGGGACAACAACCTGAAACGTCTCCCATGGATGGTCCCAGAAGGCCAAACCAGAGGCGGCCAGGACCATAGGGGGGACAGGGGCTCCAAGGGAGGACAGAGGTTCCACAGGGCAATAGAGACTCCATGGGGGGACAGAGGCTCCACAGGGAGACAGAGGCTCCAAGGGAGGACAGATGCTCCAGGGGGGACAGAGGCTCCATGGGGACAGATGCTCCAGTGGGGACAGAGGCTCTACAGGGAGACATAGCCTCCATGGGAGGACAGACACTCTAGGGGGACAGAAGTTCCATAGGGGACAGAGGCTCCATGGAAAGACAGAGCCTCCATGGGGGGACAGAGTCTCCATGGGTGGACAGAGGCTCCATAGAAGACAGAGGCTCCACGGGAGGTCAGAGACTCCACAAGAGGACAGAGGCTTCTCGTGATCAGAGGATCCTTTGGGGCCCTTCCCCGACACGGGCAGGCCTAGAGGCTGACTCGGCCCCAACAGAGGGAGCCCTGTCCATGGCTCCTAGCATGGCTGGCCTCTGTCCTGAAGGAACAACCCCTGCCTGGGAAAGCTGACAAGGGCCTGGAAGAGGGAATTCCATGACGGCAGGGCAGATGCTGCAGGGGCGCCTGGTGGAACGCTTCCAGGTTCTGGGCCCACAGCCTGCGGGTAAACCCAGTTCTGTGCGAGCAGACACCAGGTGGGTCCCCTCAGGTCCCTGATCGTGGGATTCCAGGCTCTCAAGTGCCCGCCTTGTCAGTCCGGGGAGAAAACTTTTGAGGGACTCGCAGTCTTTTCCATGCCTTCTCCGCTCAGTCCTGGCTTCTTTCCCTGCATTTAGATGTGAGATGAAGAGAAACCCTCACCTCCCTCCCACCCGCCCCCTCCAGGCTTGGAAATGCCAGAGCCCAATGCCATTGCAGCCACACATTTCTCACACAAGAGTTGCAGGCCCTTTCCACACGGCCTCCCCAGAACGCAGCCCTCCCCAGTCTCCCTTGAGGCCACTCAGCGCCACGTGGCTCCAAGCAGGGCAGCTTGTGTGGCCCGGCCTGGGAAAACTTGGTCCCTGGGGACCAGGGGCGCACGCTTCCGGCCTCAGCTTGTGACACGCTTCGCACACGGGTCAAGAGCTGGGGTCTCCAGATGTGCCTTGAGACGAGCCGAGTGTCTTAAGCAGAGTCCCTCCTCCTCCCCAGGGCCGCTGAGGCCTGGACCTGACCTTTCAATCCAGCAGACACTGTAAACCACAGATGTGCTTCCTGCTGGGGCTGCGGCATGACCATCCCGCTGCTCTGGTGGGGAAGCGTGTGTTGCTTCCCGGCCGCCAGGAGCCATCAGGGACCAAACCAGCCCATGGGCCTCTGGCAGGCCTCTCCTGCCCTTCACCCAGCTGACATGGTGTCTTCTCCGCCTGTGTATGGGCAGTGCTATCCACAACGTCTCGGTCACGCAGGGGGAGCTCCCACCATCCACACAGCCCCCCTGCAGCTGCTGCCTACTGGAAGTGTGTGTGTGTGCATGGCAGCACAGAGGGCTGGATTTATCCAGTTTTAATTAATTCAGATATGAATTTGTATAGCTCGCAGCTACTGCAGTGGACAGTGCATTCTAGAACATTTGGGATGACCCAATCATTGACTCTCAGAGGCATTAGAGAACAAAACTTTGAAGCCACACTTTCTGGATTTGAATCTAATTCCTTCCGCTTGCCTGCTGGGTGACTTCAAACAAGCCACTCAACCTCTCTGAGCCTGTGTGCTTGTCTATACAATGAGAATAGCAACAGACACACCACACTGGGCTGCTGTGAGGATTCCAGGTGTTAATACTTAGGAGTCTACTGACCCCACATTGTGTACCCTATCAGTCCTCAGTGAACGAGCCATGTCCTATCTCAGTGGGGAGGAGAGGACGCCTTGGGTCAGGAAGGGAGGATGCTGGAGAGGGGACTGTCACAGCAGAAAGGCGGTTTCTGGGCTGTTCTGAGGTGTCTGCTGATGCCGGACCCTCCCCACACATGCTCAACCCCTTAGGATGTATTCTCAGCCGTTACTCCCTCCCAAGACACAACCACTGACTTGTCTCTCTAACCCCTGCCCACTGAACGACTCACAGATGAATGAATGAATGAATGGTGATTGAATGAATCCTTGCAAACTCATGCTCCAACATGTACATTCTCTGAACATTCAGTGGTTTCTGCGCTTGGATGAGGCACGAAGCCATGGGTTCCACCTCCATCAGTCTGGTCATCGTAGATGCCAACGGGTGCCAAGCACCAGGCTCCAGCACAAGTCCCAGCACAGGTCACCGGGACACCTGGGCTCCTGGCTGACACCATCTTCTCCACAGGAGCCTCTTTTTGTGAAATGGGATATCTGAACCCCACAATTGGTCCACACCCTGGTCTCCATGGGCTGGGCCCACCCTCCCCTCTGGGCGCAAGTCCCCAGCCTGGGGGCCCTTTCTAAGACACAGGGGCCCTGGTCCACAGAAGGGCCCACGGCAGTGTCCTCTGTGAGAGCCCAGCCCACCCCTCCCGGCCTGGCTGCGACTCCAAGCATGTCAGTTTCCGCTGTGTAGCCTAGGCTGGTCTCAAACTCCTAGTCTCAAGAAATCTTCCACCGCAGTCTCCCAAAGTGCTAAGATTACAGGCGTGAGTCACGCCCAGCCAAAGTATGTTTTCTTGATCAGTAAGAGCCTGAACTATCTAAGCCTGTTTCAACCATTAAATAAAATAATGTATGTGCAGTGCTTAGCACAAGTCCTGACGTATAATAAATGGGTAATACATTATAGACATTAGGCCGGGTGCAGTGGCTCATACATGTAATCTCAGTACTTTGGGAGGCCAAGGCAGGAGGACTGCTTGAGGCCAGAAGTCTGAGAAATAAATAATAGACATTAATAAGTATAATTACTTATTAGCCAGTCAGATAATCTCTGAGATCTATTCTAATTAAGTTCTATAATTCTTTCTCCATAAGTGCAGGCAGTTCAACTACATCTCACATATAGAATATGCACATATTGAAAAATACACAGCAGCCATGAGATTAGGGTTCACCCTAGGCTTGAAATTTAAAGTAGGAAGAAATACTCCAAACTTGAAGCAAATTGAGAACACAGCCCCTCCATGTGCCTCTTGGGGCATTTCCCTGGTGGCCATGACTGGGCAGCTGACTTGCCTGTTCACACACAGATCTCCGTGGGCTCTTGGGGGGAGCGCATTGTTGGAAGGGGCCTGGGAACATGAGGGTGGACAGACCCTGTGCTCTGCCCTGAGGCAGAATGAATGGTGGTTGAATGAATGGATGGTTGGTTGAATGAATTCTTGCAAACCCATGCTCATGAGGGAGCCCAGACCACCCCCAACATGACTCATGTTGCTCAGGGATGAGCACACAGGTCATGAATGTCATGAAGGGACAAGGTGGAGGGAGGAAGCTTCGGGTGGGTGGGTGTCGGGGAGAATGTGAGGGGACGTGGACTTGGGAGTCAGAGCCTCCTGGTCTTGTCTCCAGTCTTCCACGCCTTCCTGCTTTCCTGAGGTGGGGACAGGCCAACAGTCAACACCAAGGGCAGCGGGCGCCTCCACCATCCACCAGCTGGGCTCACTCCACCCTCAGGGGCAGCACAGTTTCTACAGAAAGGGTTGCTGGCAAATCTTTTTTTCTTTGCTTAAGTCCCCAGAGGAGCCAAGGGAACCCACGTCCTATGTGTGGAGGGCATGTCTTGCAGCCTCTGAAAGCCTGGGCTCTCCTCGACTCAGGTGTCTGACGGACCCCACAGCTGCAGCACCAGGAAGACAGCCTTGTGCCTCAGGAAAAACACACTCCTTAGAATGGCAGGCTTCGTTTTTTGTTTGTTTGTTTGTTTGTTTGTGTGTTTATTGAGTTGGGCTTTCACTCTGTTGGGGCTGGGGTACAGTGGCACCATCACAACTCACCACAGTCTTGATCTCCTGGCCTCAGGTGAAACTTCTGCCTCAGCTTCTCTAGTAGCTGGGATTACAGGTGTGTACAACCACATCTGGCTAATTTTCTGATTGTTATTTTTATTCTTTTTTAGAGATGAGATCTCATTATGTTGCCCAGGTTGGTCTCGAACTCCCCGGCTCAAGCAATCCTCCCACCTCAGCCTCCTGAAGTGCTGGGATACAGTTGTGAGCCACTGTGCCCATGCCAGGCATAATTTCTGAAATACACACTTCCAAACTGTCTGCAATCTCATAAAGGTGTGAGCCTTCTGGAGAGGGGCGAGTGCCGGGCTCTAGTCCAGGCGCCATCAGCAGTGGAAGGAGCCTCTGCCCGCCAGTTCATTGGGCTTGCTGCCCCTGCCAGGGTGGGCTGGGGGGACCCACCTGTAGGCCACAGGGGGGGTCTGCTGGCCAACTGCCCACAGAGCCAGCAGCAGTATCGCAGGTGACGGACGCCTTGGACCACTTGGTGCAGGGGGCATGGCCCACACTCACACAAGGCTGCTGGCTCCAGAATGTCTCTAGACTTCCTGGATACGGTAACAGTCTGAATAATTACGTCAGATGAAAACTTTATAACATAATGAAGACTATTTGCAGGTATGATGGGTTTTACATATAAAATTTATTGAAGAAACAGATTTTAACTAATTCTAAAGCCCTGTTTTCTTAAACCTTCAAACTCAGCATAGGAATCTTTTTATTCCTATGGAGAGAAGTGCATCCAGGAGATTCAAGCTCTGTCACCTAAAGCTACAGTAACCAACTTCCCCAACATCTCATGTACACACGGGACTGATTGAATTCCAGTAAAAAACTTCAAACTGTATTAGTGTATTTTCTTTTTTTTGAGTCAGAGTCTCACTCTGTCACCCAGCTGGGAGTGCAGAGCACGCTCACAGCCACCAAAGCTTCGACTTGCTGGGCTCAGGCGATCCTTCCGTCTCAGTCTTTCAAGTGGCTTGAACCACAGGCACACACCACCATGCCCAGCCAAATTGCCCAGACTGGTCTCAGACCCCTGAACTCAGGCAATCCTCTCTCTCCAAAGTGCTAGGATAACAGGCATGAGCCTCAGCGCCCAGCTTGCATTTGTGGATTTAATGTACTGGATTGTCAGTACTTTGATACAAAATGTCCTCCAAAGCACGACCCTAGCAAAACATAACTATAGTAATGGTTTAGAACCTCAGTCAGAAGGTTTTTAAAGGTCTCTTTAGACCTTTCATCTAGAAGTTACAGACTGCCCTCTTTAAATGGGGATCCTAGTTCCCTCACAGGTCAAATCCTCCCTTATGGATACTTGAAATGACAGACACGTGCATGACAGCCTCGAGATTATCAAGTCTCTCCTGAGTCTGAGTAGCCCTGTGGATTTGATGCACATCACTGTCCTCCCTCACCCTAAGATGTAGCAGATTAAAAGTCCCACTAGGAAGGCGGTCACCACCCCCCCAAACGAGGACGCTCCCTGCCTCAGTGGTCAGGTATTCCTGCTGGCCAAGGCTCTGACTGAGGTGTGAGTCAGGCCCCATGGTGACGACCGCCATCATGAACCCCTTTCACAGTCGCTACAGCCAAGGCGACCCCTCGTCCGTGCTCCTCGGACAGCCCAGGCCCGCGACCCTCCCTCACCGCCTTATTGGCTGGGTTCCATCCTGGCCATTTGTCTTATTCTCCTGGCCTGACGCTGGTAAATACCTATAGGCATCCTGTGAATTCTGCACACCCTCACCACCTTAGTCTGACTCTGCCTGTCACCTGATCAAAGTGACAGCCTCAGACCAGCCAGGTCCCCTTCAAGTGACAGGCCTTGTGACACAGATGAGGAAGGCTGACACATGTCCTTTTCCTTTTCCTTTTCCACATGGTCTGTCTCACATGTAAGCAGCTTGGTATGTCCCTGAGGCCTCCAGCCGCATACAGACACTGACAATCGGGGCTCTCCAGGCCCATGCCCACAAGTGTCCTCAGGGCTGCAGCAGGCCCCAGCGGCTCCTTTCCAAGGGCCCTGAGGTGACAGGGGCTAAGGTTTGGGGGCGTCCTCATCACCTTGAGTTGACCCTTCCCCTCTGAGCCACCCCTGAGAGTCCCACTCACTCCCTCTAGCACCCCTGCCCCTCCAGACCTTCTAGTCTGTGGGGAGGGGGTGGTCTCTGCCATTGGTTCCCCCTTCACCAAGGGCCTGTCTTCTCTCCATGCTGACTTACATTCCTTGGTAAATTATGATGTGATTTACTCACTACAGAGCCCCTCGAACCTTCAGCCGCTGCCTGGCCGAGCCAGGTTCATGATCGTAACCCTTCAGTGGCCCCTCTGCTTTCCTGGTCGTCACGGGGACTTCTGAGTTATCTCAGGGGCTCCCTGGTCATCATACCAGGCTCCAGTTCATCCCAGTGGGCTCTGAGTCCTCATGGCAGGCTCCCTGGTCATCACAGTGGGCTCCAGATCATCTTGGGGGCTATGGGTCATCACAGTGGGTTCCCAGGTCATCATGGCAGACTCTGGCTCATCACCAGGGCTCCCTGGTCATCACAGAGGGCTGCTGGGTCATCTTGGGGGCTTCCAGGTCATCCTGGGAACTTGTGGGTCATCTTGGGGGCTTTGGATCATCATGGCAGGCTCCCAGGTCATCACAGCAGGCTCCCAGCTCATCTCAGTGGATTCCTGAGTCAGCCACCCTCCCGCTTTCCTGAGAACAAGTTCTCCCATCCTCCCCGCTCTCTAATACTTCTTCCCTCACTCTGGTCTGGTCCCTGCTGCCTCCCTCCCTAGGAATGGGAGAGAAGCAGAAGCCCCTCCCAGCCCTGGCAGCTCCTGCCCCCGCCTTCCATCTTCCTGGTCCCGGGGCCAGCGCCCCCAGCCCCCAGCTCCTCCCTCTGATGACCTGTTTCTTCTTGTGCTGTGGACCTTCTTCACCTAGATTGTCCAGCGATCAAATCACCAGCTCGCAGATGTGCTGTGTCACCTCTGTGGCCACCGCCACACTACGGTTCCCCACCCCACCCCACACCAGCTCTGACACCAGCCTTGGGGTCCTGCACAACCCGGTCTATAGCGGCTTTCCCTGTGCATGTCACGCAGGTAACTTTGATCCTGCCCTGGTACCTCCTGGCTTGCGTGCTGGCAGCTCCCCTCTAGACACCCCAGGCTCACGCCTCATGATGCCCTGGCCCTGCCCAAGGGCTCTTCTCCCTGAGGTGCCCTGTCCCCTGGAGACCAGTGCCCACACCCTCTCACCCACACCCTGACTCTGCCTCAGGATTCTCCCCAGATCAGGACTTCCCAGCATGTAGCCCCTCTGATATGCTGTGTAGTCACTTATTTCATCATGCTTATGGTTTGGGGTTTGCTTCCCATGCCCCTGCCCCCACTGGACTCTGAGTGTCCTAAGGACAAGGGTCTGCCTTCTGTCCCATACGTGCTTGGCACAGTGGATGTCAGTACATGCAGGATGAATGAGGTGTACTTAAGCTTCACAAAAATGTGTGTGTTCCATTTTATATCACCCTTATTTTACATATAAAGAAACTGAGGCTGAGAAAAATTTTAAAAGGGACCCACAGTCAATTCACAAGAAAGGGAATGCAGTGCTCCTGACCCCACCATCCACTTGCTGAGTGGTCTTGCCTGGGGTTCCCTGTCGGGCCTGCCACACAGCTTGGCATAAACACATCGAGTCACATCCATTTAAGCAAGCCACTGTCCAGGGCCACTGCGCCATGCTGTGTCCCGTGGGGCTTGTGGCAGCCGGGCAGTTTTGATCTAAGATCAAATGTCACTCAATGTACATCCTTACTCCAGAAGACAGCAGGCTGGAAGCCCACCTGTGCCAATCATAGGGGCTAGCTCTGTTCGTGAGTCCACTGATGCATACTTCACTGAGCCTGGCATGCTGGGGGGGCGGGCTGGGGCCATGGCAAGCGTGCTGACCTTGGTGCAGTCAGTAAAGACAAGCCTCTCTCCTTTGAGCCATTGGGAAGGCGAATATGTCACCCCATTTCTGGACGATCTTGCCTTGAATGGCATCAGAAGCGTGGCCACTCCAGTCTTGAGGAGTCTCATCCTGCCTTGTCCCGCCCTGTCCGAATGTGTCAGGGTCTGTGCTGGAATCTGGAAGGAATGCACACCATACTCAGGGTGAGGCTCCATTTGGCTTCAGGGATCATTTTAATTAAATTAATTATCTCTGGATGAAGCCCTTAGAGCTGGCTGAGTCTAAACAATGGGTGCTTGTTCTCACTCCCAAGAGAGGTCATGCAGTGACTCCGTGTGGAGGATAATGCCCACAAGGACTTGAGAAGCCTCCTGCCCCTAGCGCTGTCCTGTGGTACAAAGGGTCTCCCTGGGCCCCAAGAGTGTACCAGGTCCACAGCTCTCTCTGCTGCTTCTCAACCTCCCTGCCTCCATGTCTGCATCTTGCATTTCCAGTAAACCCCTTGCCTTACTGCCTTGCCTGCTCTGGTCGACTTCTTCAAGGAAAGCCTGCCCACATGGCCCTTGTCCCCCAAGACAGGCAGTGCCACCTTGCTCTGCGCCCCTCCTGGCCACCATGTCCTCCCAGGCAACTCCCCTCTAGACACCCCAGGCTCACCCCTCACGATGCCCTGGCCCTGCCCAAGGGCTCTTCTCCCTGAGGTGCCCTGTCCCCTGGAGACCAGTGCCCACACCCTCTCACCCTGGTTGTGAAGGCTCCAGGCCGATCTTTTTGTTTCAATCTTGAATGCCCAGCCTCGGAGCAAAGGACCCATGGGCTCCTCCGCCCTGTCCCTCAGCTTGTTTCTAACTGCCTCATGCCAGCTACATCCCCACTGCCTTGTCACTGTGAAAAGAAGGGAGCGACAATGCTCTTTACCCTTGAATCCACACTTCAGAGGTGTGTTATCTTCAAAGGTGCAGCATCCTTTTGCAGGGAAGCCCGTGTGTATGTGTATGTGTGTGTATGTGTGTGTGTGTGTGTGCACATGTGCGCACGCGCGCGTGTGTGTGTGCGTGCCCAACTCCAGTTGAAGGTGAAAATGCTAAAAGCCCTTCTGTGCCATACCAGATCTCCTCTCCCCACTCTTCTTGCCCTCTCCACCTTCCCCCTCCCCTTCCCTCTCCTCCCCTCCCAGTGTAGTCTGATTAACTCTCTCAACTGGCTCGGAGCTGAGCTGTAAAGGGCCCAGGCAGGAGGTGGTAGCCTGTGTTCTCACGTATCTCTCCCACCAAGTGACAGGCTCACAGCAGAGCACCCTGAGACAGTCAGGGCTGGGGGGACAGGAAGTGGCAGAGGGGCTTACAGGAAAGTGTGAAAGCAAGGAGCTCGCACAGCCCATGGCACAGACCAGCTGGTGCTCAAGGAGTCCGCCAGCGCAGCCAGCAAGGTGGGCCCTCCCAGGTGTGACCAGTCACAGGTGACTTGGCAAGCAGGTCTCCGCCCACAGCATGGGGAATCCATGGTCCTTGAGCTGAAGTGATGGGTAAACCTAACACTCCAAACACCTTCCATTCACTTCTGGAGTATTTGAACTCATTGATAAAGGCAAATGACTGGAAAAGGAAGAAGACCGGGTAACTTATCTTCCATCATTATTTAAAGAAAAGAGCATTGTTGTAATTAAAGTCTCGTGATCAACTCTTAATATCCACTTCTCCTTTCCTTTTCTAGGATGAGCCAGCTCCTGACCCATTTGGCCGATTCCCAGGATGTTAGAGGCCTGTGTTCTGCACATCTGACCATGACCCTGACCTGGAACCAAGCTTTCCACAGCTTTGCGCGTAGTTTCCCAGAAGGGCAGTGACTGGGCTTCACGTGGTCACAGATGCCTCAGTGGCACAGGGACACCGCTCAGGCCCAGGCCGTCTGTGAGGATTTAACAATGACTTCTGTGCAGCACCCGACACACACCAGCATGCAGCAGTCACTCGCTACAGGCTGGTCTCAGCCCCTTCCAAGCACAATGCCGCTCCCATTCCTCGCCTGGCCATGTCTCTGACACCGAGTCTGGTCTGCAGACCAAGTCACAGGCAAACAGGAGTCGGCATCTGGGGCCTTTCAGGGAAGACAGGTATTTCCCACATGGCCATATGCACCAAGTGTTCACATACCACTGGGATGATCACTGGGTCAACTCACAGAAGACTCCCATCAAAGGGCGATGTTGCAAGAGTGGGCTTTTAAAACTATCTGTAAACTTTTCTAAAAATGCTTGCAGGGTCTAGTGTTGAAGTTGACTGTTCTGGTTTCTCTTTCTGAGTATGAAAAATATTAACTCAAAGGAAAAATCTAAAACTAGGCATGTCTATTCTTCTGGAAAAGTAGGAAGAAGGTACCAGCCCACGAGGCAGAGACAGTGCTGTGCCACTCACCTCAGATGTGAAGCCGCCCTGGGAGTGCTCCCCAGGAAGCTGTCAGTCCCTGGGGAATGCTCCCTAGGAAGCCATCCACCACAGAAGTGCTCCTCAGGAAGCTGTCCTGGGCCGTGGCCTGCTCCAGGCCATACTAAGTGCAGAGAGGGGCAGGCAGCAGACACCCAGGAGTGGGCCTGTCACTGGCAGGCCCTGTGCTCTCCAGCCCTGGCTCAGCCACTATGGCGCTCAAGTACAGCTGAGTCACAGCACAGGCACAGAAGTCACCCTCTCCGCCCACACTAGGGAGGGGTGCTGCCCCTCTCTGGTGCCTTGGTTCTATCACCCCACCTTCAGGTGACACCAGCCTCCAAACCACCCACTTCCTGTGAGAATACCGGTCAGCTTGCTCCTGCTTGAGCCCTCCCCAAGTCATCCCCAAGAGCCCAGATAAAAGAAGGCCTTCCCACCATGGTTTGGCCATGCCATGTCAGCCCCACGCCTCCTGTCCTGCAGTCCTGACGGCGGTGGCCTGCAGTAGGTTCTAGGAACAGACCCATCTCACAGGGGAGGCATGGTGACTCGGAGCTGCGGGGCGACGTTTCGAGGGCACATGGCTGGAAGTGGCAGTGCCAGCATCAGACCCCAGGTGGCCCCACAGAACCTCCTGGGCTATGTCTGTAACCCTCCAGAGCTGCTGTTGGGCCATGCTGCCTCTCCCCCACCTGTCATACCACATGGTCCCCCTGCTGAGGCATGTGTCCTTTGGCTGAGGAGCTCTGACTTGTCAGCTTACCTGCCACTACAGGCTCACATGGGGCTTGCCAACCTGAACTGACCCCTGGGTGGGAAGCAGCCATATCTGTGCTGGGTCTGGTTGGGTCCACTCTGCCACAGACCCTAAGCCAGCTTCAGGCTGAGTTGAAGCCTTGGCCTGGGGACAGCCTGTCCCATCTCTCTTCTGGGCTGGCCTCTGAGTGTGGCCCATATCCATGTCCCTGACAGACAGTTCCATTCTCCAATCATGCAGATCCTGCTTTCCAACACAGTTCACTCTCTCCTGTGCATGTGGGGGGCCCCAGCTGTACCCCAGCTCCCTGCAGCCCTGCTCATCACCCCTGCTCATGGGCTCTGGGCACTCACCAGACTGCAAGCTGCTCCTCCAGCCTTGACTCCCTGGAAGCCACAGGGCACCATTTCCCTTGGGATCACTCTCGTTGGCAGGATGCCTGAGGCCAGTCAAGCCTCACATGTGCCCCCTGAACCTTGTTCACCAAGACAACTTCCAGGATGCCTCCATCCAGGAGGACGGGAAGTCTCCAACTCCATTGGGACACGTTTCTAACTGCTACCTGGCACTCAAGATGCCTGCGTGTAATCGATTATATGTCAGCCATGGGGGTGGACGGCGGGATTTTAGATTACCCTCCTAAAATCTACTGTGGATTAAAAGATAACTTCACAACTGGTCTTTTGTGTGTAGTTTCTCACCCAGGAACGTAAGTGCCACAGGCCTCCAGACTACAGTAGTGTCAATCCTTGAAGTCAGCTCTGAGCTATTCCAGGCATCTAGTTGCACGTGATTCAGGGACACGGTGTCATAAGGAATCTCTTTGATATCTAGGAATGACCAGTGCTGATAACAAAGCTAAATGCTAACACCAAAACCCAAACATCTCATAGCTGGGTGATTGCTCTAGGTCGGCAGTGAAGGGAACGCAGGAAAACTGCTGCTTCCTGTTTCTGGCCAATGCTTTTAATTATTCAAAAACAAAAATTGCCTTTTTCCTTTTAATCCTCGTCTTAAGCTATTTTAACACCATGCCGTCAATGTCATGCATGCATCACCCACAAGCACACCGGAAACCGACCAAAACACACCACACAAGGGGCTAGGTCTACACGGCACCTGCTCCTCTCTTCCATCCTCCTGTTCCATTAATTACAACAACCTCCAGGTGATTCTGAATGATTGAATACGTCTCATTTTGATCTCGATGCAGATTCATTCCAAAAATGCAACTTGGATGAATACGTTTCCACAAGGACTTGCTGAAGCCCGGCCCACACTTCCACCAGGCCTGAAGACATGGCACTGGAGGGAGGTGCACCGGATGTGTAGTTGCAGGGACTCTGCCGTGTGCAAGGACTGTCAGGGCTCCAGCGTCCCCCATGGCACCCGGCAGATTTGTCACTGACTGTCGCTCTGGGAAGAGAGCTGGGAACAATGTCCATCTCTGCACGTGACCCGGCCACTCCGGAAGGGCAGCGGCACACTCAGGACGGTGTCAAAAACTGGGGATGTGTAAAGCCTCAGAGCTTTCTTTCATCAAAAACAGATCTAAAGCTAATTGTTTTAGGCTGCTAAGTTTTCAAACTGCACCAGTGTCAAAAGGCATTCAGTCTGCCACAGCCATTTGAGGCACTGTGACTTTCCGACACTAAGCAGCTAGCACACATGCTTCCACGGTCTGATACCCAACTTTACTCTCAGAAACCCTCTCCCTCAGCCAGGGCCTAAGGCCAGTGTCACTGCTATAGTGCCAACAGCTGAGGTAGGGCCCTTTCCATTCATGGTCCCCTGACACAGCACTCCACTCCCAACACTCCAGCAGCCACGGCTCCCCCGCACTCACAAACCACGACTCCATGGAACCTCCAAACACAGAGCACAAAGAATAGCAAGCTGGAGCTGGGTCACTCAGCCCTGCATTTCAGTGCACGGAGCCATCAGACATCACATTTTTATGTCGCCGCTAGTTTCCAAGGTCACCTTCTGCCCATGTGGGTGCCAAGCCAGAAGGGCAAGTCTGGGGAGCTAGCCAGCCTGGGCGCCCTCCCCGCCCATGCCCACGCCTACACCCAAGGGGCTGATGGCATACGGGAGCTTCATGGGATTCATGAGCACAGATCTGCAGATTGTAGAAAGCAGGCTTCACTCGAACTGACATAACTACACACGAGCTGGCTTACACTTGAAACTGAACATGGACAACAATGGTTAAAAAACCACAGGACATAGCGAACACTACACTGCTGGCTTGTCTGCTTGGAAAATGCAGTGAGAACACACACAGATGGGGTTTGCAGACCTGCTTGTGTAATTTAAAATGTTAATGAAATGTAAATTTTTCCAGCACAAAATTCATGAATGTTCATCCCTCAGTTGCATTGTGTCCAACCTTGTAGGAGTTCTTTCCTCAATTTTATTAGTCCCGAACCAAAGTCCCTCCCTGTCCCTGTCCCTCCCACCTCTCCACCACCAAAGAACATACACTTGACAACCACAACTGGAATGGTGGCAATAAGACATGAAATCATTTTCATTTGGAAAACAACCCACCCCTTGCATGTTTTGTAAGGAAACCAGGTCTTTTGGTTCCAAGCTATTCATCACGGGGAGAATGTGCTTAATCCGATGTGAAGCTGGCTACCCAGCCATCCAGGCAAACTGCGGGACGCTGACTCAGCCTGGTAGGTTGCCAGCCTTTAGAAATATTTTCACACGAACCAGCAACCGAGAATTAAATGTCTAAGTCACAGTTCTCAGATCAGGCAGAGGACAGAACCAAAATGTCATCCCCGACAGGCAAGTGAGTCCTTGGGGGCGGGCCCTCACTGCCCTTGGGTGCTCCAGGCACAGGGATGCTCACAGCAAGAGCACCAGGTGTGATCTTGCTTGGTTACGTGGACTCTGATGACCACTTGCAGGAGAGTTTGTGAATCACTAGGTTTGCAAAAAGGAAGATTCGTTTATAGTATTCCGTGCCCCAGGAAAGATCCCACATTTGTGACCCAGATGTCACACGCCTGGGGCTTGAATCCTGGCAACCTGTGACCTGAGAGAAGGGACACATTCTTGGGTGTTGATGTCATCATACAACTAGGTTAGAACAGGAAGACGTCCCGCTGCCATTGGGGAGGGCATTCAAAACCTGCCTTACCTCTCCTCCCATTCCAGCAAGAAGAGGGCGGAGCCAAGAGTATTGAAACACCAACCCAACACCTTCCGGTGGCTGTTAGGCGTCTCCGGGCCTCGGGGCTTCTCAGCTGACTCCCCAGCTGCTCTTCTGTGGGCTCTGGACCAGGAAAGCCCGGGACCCACAGCCCGGAGGGGCGGCCGCCAAGAGCCCGGGGCACACCGCCGGGAGGGTAGACCGCCTTCCCGTGCCTCCCAGGGGCTCTCCCAGTACAGTCCGGCACTCGGGTTCTCGGGAGTCGCAGAACAGGTCGCACGATTGTCTACAGGCAACTTTTGCTCGCCTTTGCTCTAAAATCACACCTTAGAAACGCTGGTCAGACCATCCGGCAGCCGGGCCGTCTCACTCCACTCCCCGCCCTGCAGGCAGCAGGCGCACAGGACACGTCCCCAGAGCTAGCTCGGCGCGACGCACCTGACGCACACAAGTGGGTCTGCCCGCCTCTGCGGCTGCCTCTCCCAGCCGAGTGTGTGAGGGCTAACGCCATGCAGAAGTCAGCTCCTAGCCCTTAACTCCAACCTGGAAACATGCAAAGCTTTCAACGCTGCGCAGAACGTGCGGCTTTCTCCCTCCCTCTCAACCATAGTCAGCTCACAGCTGTTTTCTCATTCTTAGAATTCTTCGCTTCAGGATTACACAACGGGACCATGAACACAGACACCCCGACAAAGCACGGAGAACCCCCAGGCTGAAAAGACTAACTCAGCCCTGTACGTCCCCATGAGTCCATAAGGTGAGGCGAATTAATTTTAAAAACTTTAAAAATATTACGAAGAGGGGAAAAAACCTAGAAATACAAGTATATCACAACAAAGATGGTTACCATATTTGGTCCGGAAATGGAGATTTTGTTCATTTAAAGCACAATGATTGACAAGTATATTTGGGGAAAGCACTGAAAAGACCCTGTGGACACACTCGGAATGTCCTGTCCACGCTTCTGTTGCCTCTGCATTTCCAGTGACAGCAGTGTGTCTGCGACGGATGAGGCCTGCCCAGACCATTCAATGTCAAAGGACTGGAGCTCACACTTGGATGTGGTGAAGTAATCAAAAGATTGTTCCAATAGAAAGCCACTTCCAAACAATGCAGTCAACACTGGAGAGGCTTTCCTTGTGATCTGTTTTTAGATTCCTGACTTAGAAATCTTCACAGCAATGTCTCTTCATGGTGCCTGTTATTTTTTGCCATTTGTGATTTAAAATATCTAAAAGTTATTCAGGTTATACAGGTGAAGCAATTGTGCTTTGATTTAAAAACAGACGAAGACCCCAGGTTCGCATCAGGCTGCGGGACAGCAGACCGCACTGTCTGCTGTCTGTAGTGTGCCTGCGGCTCTTCCACATGCTCCACGCACACAGTGGGGCTGGGCCTCGCAGCTGGAGGTGGTCTGCGGAATCTAGAGCAGGACAGACAGCGGCGGGTGGTAAACCGACTTGGCCGCGCCAGCATCCTCACTCGGGAGGCGCACGGAGCGTGCTGGTACTCCCACAAGTGGAACTGGCATCGTAGCCATCGCTTTCCAGACACCGCAGGCCACCAGGCATAAAGTCCAGGGAGACCGGGGACGGGTGTCGGGGCCCTGTTCTGCCCGCGAGGTGCTCGAGGGTGGTCTCGGCAGAGGGCGGCCTCGCTCACCTGCCTCCGGCCGGGCCAGCTCCTGCAGCTGGCCCAGCAGCCCGGACTGCACCGGGCACATCTCTTCATTTTGCACTTGAGTGCCCGTCTTTGGGTCCTTTCACGGCCCACTCTACACCAGCTTCATTACACCACCGCTCCGTTTGTGATGCAAATGGTGAAACTCGGGGAAGTTTTTCTTTTGGCCTTGTCCACGGAAGAATGCCGAGAGGTATTCAAAACGTATTAACACAAATCAATGGCCCCAATAAAAGCAAGATCTCCTTAGCAACATAATCTTGATTGCAAAAGGAGAACTGAGAGCATTTAGCAGAACAGTGGCCCACATGGAATACGCATTTGTCTGGAAGAATCCAGCACAAAGCCTAAAAGAGAGATTTTGAAAAAATCCAAAATTAACTCACAGGGAACAGTTACTCTTTTTTTCAAAAGTGCACAATTGGCTACATTAAATCCATCGTGCGCTTTGGGCTCGGCAACATTGTATCACACCGCTTTGCAAACTGAAATTACAACACCCTGCATGCTTCACATGAGTTACAGGGTGTTTTTTGTTTGTTTTGTTTTTTCGGGTTTTTTCCCTTGGTTGATTTCTTTACTAAAGCAAACAAAAAGTCTCAAGAAATATTCATCTCAGACACAATGCAAAGAAAACCGAATGGCTGTCTAACAATACCAAGACTGTAGGTGCAAAGGTTAGGCTATCTTTCGGCCTTCCGTGACGATTCTATGCTGCGGGCAGTGATGGCATTTCTGCTCGTGTCTCCATTTGTGAAAAAAGAAACATAATACACTTCTGAGAATGCTCACATTTTTTTGTCAGGGTGAAGAAAAAAAGACTGAATTTAGAAAATGTTATACATGCTTTAAAAATTTTAATTGAGATGACTCAAGGAAACTTAAAAAATAATCCAAACAAAATTTCCCTTGGTTTTTCAATGTTTCATGTAAAATCAACTGTCATTTTGTATTTTAACTAAAAACAATTCAGGTGATAGAGGTATCTTCACTGTCCACTGCAGAGCAGTTTCAGTGAAGTTGCTTTACCTTAAGAGTCATCAGTTATCTATGTGTCTGTATATATATACTCCATATACGGATCTACTTCTGTAAAGGTTTATACTGGAATTCAAGTCAACTGAGTTAAATAAAAAGTTTGTGTGACAGTCACTTGATACAATGCCACAGACAAGCTTTAAATACTGCTCAATATGTGTATTACAGAGTGGTGATAAGAATTATTTCTGCCTCCTACTGAAAGCTTAAAAACTGAAATAGGATAATTGAGAATCCTATTTAAAAGCTGCATTAATTTTAAACTTTAGGGAAAACTAAAATAAGATCATTGGAGAAAGAAAGTAATACGTTAAGTTACACTCCCCCCCCACTATGCTATAAGTTCATGAACACGAAATATAAAATTTTCTTTAAATTCATTGTACACTTTCTAAACTCACATTCAGAATGTCAATTTAACTATTTAATTCCCAGACATTGTACAGTCATGTCCACGGGTGTGTGTGTGTGTGTGTTCATTAACTCATATGGCCATTTCAAAAGACATTATTAGTTTGTCTAATTTACTTTACAATGGTTTGACCCACATTCCAGATTCGTTGCAATTCCACCTACAATGGCTTAAGATTTTAATATATTATATATATATATATTTTTTTTTTGAGTTGAAGTCTCACTCAGTCGCCCAGACTGGAGTGCAGTGGCCGCTTCCGGTCACCGCAGCCTGGACCTGCTGGGCTCTGGCGATCCTTCCGCCTCAGCCATCCAAGTAGCCAGAATTACAGGCATGCGCTACCATACCCGGCTGATTTTTTTTTGATTTATTGTAGAGATGAGGTCTCGCTGCCCAGGCAGGTCTCGAACCCGTGGGCTCAGGTAATCTACTCACCTCAGCCTCCCAATATATTATATTCTTTAAAGATAAAATGTGAATTAGCCCGCATCTGAGCTTTGAACACAGATATGTGTTGAAATCATACTCTGCAACATTTACCTGAAGCAACAAAAAAACCAGCCAAAGCAAACAAAATGGAAAAAATTCTCTAGCTCCAATGAGTCTCCATCTGTTCACTGGAAAAATGGAGTAAATTATGACTTAATTTCACAAGACTAAACACTGCATCCAACGTGGGCGAAAACCCAGCCCATCTTAACATAATCCACGTTTATCTTTCTTCACAAGTATAAAGATCAACACATTTTCATCTAACAACAAAAAATCTCATTTTAAGAAAAACAAGTCGTGTTTCTTGGGCAGTGGCTTAACTTTTTCATAATGAATGCAAAAATATAATACATACCTTGAAACCAACTTCACATTATACCAAAGTCATCTTCATTTTGTGCTATTTGACTTGCCCAAACGCTACCATAGTTAGCTGGAAAGTTTTCAGGGATGCTGGCTCCCAGTCCTGTTTAACTGCTCACCCTTCAGAAGCTTCTCATTATTTTATCTAAAAGCTATTCCATGCTCACTTAAGGACAGAAGAACAAAGTCCTAGAATCTTTAATTTTTGGAAGTGTTTTGGGGTCACATTTCAATTAATAAGATACATCAAAGTCTAGGTATTTTTCAAGGAAGCCTCCCATATCTTCTCAAAGAACAAGATGGTAGAGGAAGATCTTATCTAGAGTAACTTCCATTGCAATACATAAAGAACGTACCAAAGCCCACAGAAGGGTCAGTGCAATTCCTGATCGTGTCACAGCCTCCCCCTTGCAAATCAAAGTGCAGGACATCAATGCATCTCAGCCAGGGGTGAGGGGATGGGGGGGGTTCCACATCTTGACTTCCTACCATGTCCCCCTCCCCTCCATGCCCCTACTAGGTCTGACAATACTTAACTTTTCTGAGAAGGCATAGCACTAACAGCTTTAACAAACAGAAAAATAGAGAACTTAAAAGGGCTTGGAAACTCGAGTTAAAACAAATTCCTGTTTACACAGACTTCATGGCAATGTAATGATCTGATTAGGTAATTACAGGCATGCGCTACCACACCTGGTTGCTACCAGAGAGAAGGGGCTGTTTCACTTACAGCAAAAGTTTCCTTAAGGAGAAAGATGCTCTCCTTCTAGAACATTCTAAATCTTTATAGTACTTATGCCAAGAGAAAGAACTGGAACCGGCTCTGCTAAATGAAGAGCCAGTGGGAGATGGGACAGGACAGCAAATCTGTGGCCCATGGGTCTCAGCAAAGCAGAGCAGGTGAACACCAGGCACCATGTCCCTTCTCTTGAGTGTGAGTTGACTAACACAGTGTTTCCATATAAAGACCAACAAAGCACAGGCAACTTACCTGCCCAGATTAAGAATGCCTGGTGTGGTCGATCCTTGACACACTGAGATAAAAGCAACTGGGAAAGCAGTACTCTATTTTTCACAGAGAAAAAGGCAACTGACTTCACACAGAGCACCATGTTTATGAAGTGGGGGGGATGTTAAAAGGGGGAGCATGGTTTTGTTTAAGTAGCTCTGACATAACTGTATTTTTAAAAATCTTATTGGAAACTTATCTCAAGTATTATATTTAACATTTCCCCAAATTTTAAACACAAAAAGCATTACCATAAGTACAAATAGGGAGTGTCCAATCTCTTTCATTTTAAATGCAGTATCTGACAACTCAAGTTTGTGCTGATATCATAAAAAGTCAAAACGCCACTCAATCATGACTACTAAACGTCTAACGCCTTCCTTTTATATAGGATTAGTAACAGGAAAAGAAATGATTTTAAAATACTGTTTCCCAAGAGAACACCAAAAGGCAGGCACAGCATCTTCCTATTGTGGAAATGAAAATAAAAGCAAAGGAATCAACTAATTTGATGATCATGTAGAACATCAGAAGTGAATTCAAAGTCAGAATCAGCATCCTGGGTTTCTGTTCTCAGGATTATTTATTAAGATTATAACCTCTGCTGGTTCAATCTCCCACAGGGGGTGGCTGCTGATCACTGTTACAGACACAAGTAAACAGTTGTGATAGCTAATATAGCCAATAGTCAGGCTTCTCTTAATTGTTATCTAAAGATCTCTGTGAACGTGCAGAACAAGACAGTTCAAAATTTAAAGACATTCTTCAAGTCTCAACTTATATAAAAAGTATGCTCCTTACAAACAACATAAGGTTGGCCAGTAAACTGAGGAAATACTAAGAATTACTGTATTTCATCTTGAAAAGGGTTGAATATTTAAACACAAACTACTGCAGGATAATAGTCTGGTTTAGCGTTGGCCTACTCTTTCCTTCCAAAAACGAATTATAAATTAGTTTCCTTCAAAAATGATGGTTTGAGAAACAGCCCCATGTCCAACTATCCTGTACATGCCTCCCTAGAAAGTCTGGGCCAGCAAGGGCTGTTGAGGAGGAAAGTAGTAATGGCACCAATGAGAATGAGGAAATTCTTTTTTTTTTTTTTTTTTTTGCTAGTCAGTCACTCTGCTGCCCAGGCTAGAGTGCAGTGGCACAATCATGGCTCACCACAGCCTTGACCTCCTGGGTTCAAGTGATTCTCCTACTTCAACCTCCCAAGTAGCTGGAACTACAGGTGTGTGCCAGCATGCCTGGCTAATTTTTTTTTTTTTTTTTTGAGACAAAGGCTCGCTACTTTGCCCAGGCTGGTCTCGAACTTCTGGACTCAAATGATCCTCCCACCGTGGACTCCCAAAACATGGGGATTACAGGCATAAGTTACAGTACCCAGCCAAGAAAGACTTACTTTAATTGGTCTTCTAAATATCTAGCTAAGAATACAAAAGAATTAACATCCTTACAGGGAGCTTGAAGAAAAAAGACAGAAAGGCAACTGTGAAGCGTATCTCTGCCTGGGTGAAGAGGCTGGACAGCAAAAGGACCCCTGGTGTTCAGAGGGAAGAACAGAGGGTACAGGGTGGGTGCTGGGGCTCTGGCCGGGACATACTCCAACACACACTGTCCCTGGCCTCAGCCCCACTGACCAGCAGTCGCAAGTCAGAGCAAACAGCGACAACAATGTGTCAGGCAGGCAGCTGGAGGGAGTCACTGTAAGCCATACACCATAGAGTCTAAGCAGTAGGGAAACATGGAGTTACCAAAACGAGCACAGTGCAGCTCATACAACTATGAGCCCAACAGTACACGTGACTAGATAATATTCCCTTACAATCCAAGGCTGAGATGGAATGTTGCCAGAGTTTTCCATGGTTGACCTGTGCCTGCTTATCTAAAGAGGCCATCAGAAGCTCTACAAAGAATCCTGAAGAAACAGCCATGGGAAACCTGTGTGTCTTCCTGATTTAATTATTCAAATATAAAACTAATTCTTCTCATAAGAAAAGGAAATCATATTTTGTTGATTTTAGGCCAACCTTACAGGTTTATATTTTAAATAAATGAAATCTAGCCAGCGGAGAGCCTTAATGAAGCATGTGATAATGTTTTGGACAGGCAAGGGGAGTCCTTGAGAAGCCGAATATGTCACATCAGCTTCACTATGGTCCTTACTCTGGAGAGTTTATTTTACCCCAGTAGCCAAAGTCATGTCTTAAAATAGAACAGCATCTGCAAAGTACATTTTTGAGAAAAGAATGTTTCTACACAGAAATGGCAAGTGACTGTACAATTTCAGGAATGTGCTAAAAAGGTCACGTTATTCACTTAGCCTATCTATACACTGGACTTCCTACCAATAAACATTTTTCATGGCCAGTTTAAAAAGTGTGATGGTTCATGTCCCACAGACCTTAAGTCAGAAAATGGGCTGTAGAGCAAGCATTACTTTAAGTATTTCCTTAGACAGATGCTCACATAACGTAGGCATCTTCAACACTTCTAACTTCTGCTAACATGGCACTTAACGCAAAGTAGAGAAAGGGTAAGCTAGACCACAGGCTGTAAGAAGACCCCAACATGGAAGCATTCATGGCCCTCTTCTATGTATACATGGGAAATGTGTGTTCCTAGGGAAGCTGTAAGTGAATGGTACACTTTCCCATCAAATCAGGAAAGTTCTTTAAAGTTCTATCCTTAACATCATCAACTAGGAAAATTATCTTACTGTTCAAATAGTCTTATAGGAATATAATTTAAAAATTATAATTCATAGAAGACTAATAACAGGAGAATAAATTATGTCTAAATAGGTAGAGTTCTTCTTGTAAAGTTCATCAACCAATATGGTGCTCTATGGAGTTACCCAATTTTATACAGGGCACACTGTGTTGCATGGTCTACACAGTCATATTCTTCTGCCCCTTCTCCATCCTGAGGCAGATGTAGAATTGTATAGAGACACGCTATGCTTCACACTGAAACCACAGAGGAATACTGAAGTTTTTGGACAGCATTATTTTTAATCACACTACTTTGAGGGGGTAGGACACACCCTTGACTGAAAAATAAAGTCAGAAGTATCTGAATTCTTTGTATTTTGAGCTCTTCCCAGGAAACGTGTTCTATAAATTCAAGTCATTATTTGGGGGCAACAGAAACAAATAATTCCCAAACAAACAAAAAAAAAATAGTTTAAATCCTAGTTTTAAGATAGTTCCCAATATCCAATACAGGATATAGGACATAAGATACTGGCATTTAACGATTCAAATTTATATAGGATTACAGTACTTTGAAGAAGTACAAATAAACACTTTTTAAAAATACAGGTATATAAATTAATGAAACTGGTATTTAAAAGATTTAATACAAGGGAAAAAAAAGTTGTGTATTGTGGTCCCGATTCTTAATACAAATTACTAAGCATAGTTTATATAATTCCAAAAGTTATTCACATTATTGCTCGATACCACAGTTGTATGCAACAGACTCTTGACACACGTTAAAACTCATATAATTCCAGGTTTATAAAAACAAAATTTACACATAGGCCATTCACAATCTAAAGTTTTAAAATGTGTGGAGATATGCATAACCAAAAGGAGAAAAAAATATATGTATGTGTGTGTATGCATATTTAAAAGAAACAAGCTCATCTGATTCAAACTTATGTCACACTCTCCATCAAAGAAAGTATACATCACTGTACTCAAAGTGAACGAGTGAATAAAAACAGTAGGAAATACACCTTCCATGTTTAGTAACTATCTGTTCTAAATATCAGTGGGAGACTAGACATAGCTTGCTTTTAATTCTAGAACATTTGCTTTCTCTCAAAAGCTTTTCAGAAACATACGTCCATTCTACAATTGTGTTAGGGTGGAAGAAATATTTTCCCTAGAAATTTTTAAAAGGAATACTTCCATTCGTTTGTATATGAGGCTTGCTAAACGAGAAAAATAACCCAAGTAAGGCTGTTATTAATATCACCTTGATAAAAAACATACCCAGATTGTAATGCTACTGTGTACTGTGATCCTGAGCGCTAGTCACCATTAGACGCATGCATGCCATTCACTGTTATATCTATTCTAATAATAATAATTTAGTCCGTCTTACTACCTTTGAAGACAGAAATACCTTCCAAACTTTTCTGACAGGTCTTCATAATGTTACAGAGCTACATGCCGTAAACAGAGCATTAGTATGAGGAAGGTGATGTTGGGCTCCAAAGGCTATAAAAGAAAATCTGCTACTTTCAAAGGATGACTATATTAAGTTTTTAAAGGATTAAAAAAAAAAATACAAAGAGGGTGCTTGCTAAAATAGGTAAGGGAGCCTTACAAAGGTGTTTATGTTAAGGAATCTGTAAGTAAAGAACTATGTGTACCTTGGTGATAAAATGAAAAAGGCTGGCCACTTTTTATGCTAAGTTCAATGTATTTTTTTGATAATACAAAAAGTAATTCTTGAAAATCAGAATACATAACAGAAAAGAGCACAATAACTTAAGTATTAACATTTGTATGAAATAACTGTTGCAAAGTTTGACAAAAATGCACACTTAGAACATGCGGTTATTTAAAAAACAAAAGGAACAAAACAAACAAAAAAGAACACCACACGACTCTGTAGAACCAATGTTATGTCACCACCAGGAGAGCACCAGGCAAGGCACCATTGGAAAGACAACATACTTGGAAAGTCTCTATAAATAAAGTCAATGCTAATCTGGTCGAAAAATCGGTGTCTTTGGTAAAAATTCTATGAGGATGACCTGTAAAAGGAGAAGAAACATTTTTTTAAAGACTTGGATTTTTATCATAGAATTTCACTTATCTCCTACCACTTAAAACCCATTCACATTTTAAAACTGCAACTTTGCATTATTAAAGTAGACATGATCTGATCATGAACAGAGTTCATCTGAACACAGAGTACCAACCCTGAGAATTTCTCTTTGTATTTCTGGACTTTTATGCAAAACACCTCAGCTTCACGACAAGGAGGACAGACCAGCAAGTGGGAGGGCCACCATCTGAGGCGGTCACAGAGGGGGCAGCATGAATGTGACCAACACGCTGCGGGAGGCTCACGCACAACACAGGGCTGACATCCCCACGGCCTCCTGCAACCAGTGCTTCCTGCTCTGTGGGACTCTGCGATCCCAATGACTTGTCCATGAAGCAAGTGTCCTCCTCCCCATCTTACAGATAAGAGAACTGAGGCCTGAGAAGTCACAACCCGCTGGCTGTGGAGTAGTGTTGGACAAGATTGCTGACCACACCCCTGCCCTCCCAAGGGGCCCCTTCGGGAAGCCCACATCCACGTCCCGCTCCCAGTTCCAGCACTGCCCTCATTTGACTGTACCAGAATATGTCATCTCCAGATCAAGCACATTGTCCCTTATCTCTTAATTTTTTTAAAAGTCCGTTTCTTCTTAGGTTAGCAAAATTAATGGTTAAGATTTGTTTCAAAAGACCTTTTAATAGGAAACTAAAGGGAAACCAACAAAAACAAAACACAGAAATACTCAAATTGACCAGAGCTAATTTGTATTCCACACTTGAACCATCTTCATTTGCAAGTAACTCTGTATGAAATAGAAGCTGAGTAAACAGACGTTTCATTTGCAAGTGTCCAAGTCTGGTGAATGCCTCGCTCTTCTTCAGAAACAGCATCTCGATGTGACTGCCACATTGAAACAGTCCTGCAAGTCAGCTGTTGGGCCAGGAACCTCCACCTTTAATCTTCAGTTCTCCTGGCATTTGATCTGCCTCAGCACAGAAGGGACTGCTACATGATCTCGCAAATATTCCTGCCCTACGCTAGGGACCCTGCACGGGGTCCTGGGCATCACCTGTGCCCCTCTCCTTGCTTGGTAGTTGCCTACACAACACTCCTGGTTGCTGTTATAACACTTCCATCCTTCTGGCTTCTCCCACGAAGGTGCGTCCACATTTCTTGGGTTCCACATCTAAAGACTAGGAGGTAGACGAGACGACGAGAATCTCTGCAGTTCCAGAATGTGAGGAGTGGATGTTTAAACCGTTTCAGAGCTAATGTTCAGCAGCAGCTTGTTCTGCCAATGGCTTTTCACCTGAGTGATCTTCACACTCAGTCCCAGGGTGAGCCTCACACAGGTCTACACCACAGGCCATAAAGACCATCTTGGACTATATCCAAATCATTTCTCTTTTTAAAGAACATGTCCTACAAACTCTCTTCCTTCAGAAGCCACACACAGCGACAGGCCACGTCTCAGTTCTTCTAAATCATACAACCCTATCACATCTGAACAAAGAAAAGTTAGCATCAAGTTGGTATGTTTTTTCCTAGATTTTCTCCAGTATTCTAAATAAAATCGAGGGTAATTATTTTCCTTTAACAAAATGATATTTCTGCAAGTTACAGAAAAGTTGGGGGCAAAGAGGGATAGCCCATAAAAAGGCCCAGATTCATTAGATAAAAAGGTACTCTCTTCTTAGTAGATTTGCTAGTTTAACTCTTTAAAATTATTTTTAGGGAATTATTCTCACTGTCAACTACCACAAATGTATACACTCTGAGACAAATCTAAAAAACACTTTTTTCCCCCAGCTGTTTTTTTTTTTTTTTTTTTTAAAGAGATAGGGTCTCATTATGTTACCCAGGCTGTCCTTGAACTCCTGGGTTCAGGTGGCCTTCCTGCCAGAGCCTCCTAAGTAGCTGGGCCAGAGGAACCACCACCAACCCAGCTTGGCTACAAACATATTTTGCATTACTCTTTTCCTGGATATCTTCTATGATTATGTGACAGTACTATAGTGGCTTCAGAAGAG
>NW_007062047.1:69758-100943 GCF_000164805.1 Carlito syrichta
AAAATAAGTTGAAACAAATTCATCTGCACCAAGAAAAACAAACTGTATAGAATCCGTCAACATGAAGCAAAGTCCCACCAAAACATCATCTCTCAGTATTCTCAGCTAGTCTCTAAGGAAAGTTATCTTAACTTTCTTGTAAGAACGCCTTGCTCTGAAAAGGCCCCGATTGATAGTCATGGGAACGAAAGCCTCCTACTTAGCTGAAAGGATGGGAGGGCAGCGCGGTTTCGCAGGCGGGTTCCCCACGGTGGCCCTAATCCCCTCGCTGCCCACACCCCAGGGTGAGAAGACAGGTTGGAGAACTTTCCAAGAGAGGCCTTCAGCGAAGATGATCAGCAACAAATCTAATTTGACCGTGGACTCTTCTCTCCAATTAAAGGGACTGAGTCCACCAACCTGTACCATGCCAGCAAAGCAAGGCTTGTGTGAGAGCAGTGTCCTGTCGCCAACCTGGCCTAGAGGGAGCAGCTCCCAGGCATCAGCCTCCCACTTGTCACCCATCCCTCAAAAGCTCACTTTACATGACTCTTCAAACAAATGCACGCGTCTCTTCATCTCAGCACCTTGGTAGTTACATTTTTCTCATTGGAGAACTAGCTCTAATATAGCCATTTGGCTGTGTAACAGTAAAACTTAACAAGAGAGATTAAAAAAAAAAAATCATCTCAATCGCTAAATAGATCTTAAAAAGACAAGCTGAGCAACAAATAGTGGGAACAGAAGGATGGGAATTTCAGCTTCTATTTCCACTGCTGCTTTGGTCCCTTTTACGTTTTTGTAGAATTGTGGAAATAAGCCAAAACATAAAAACAGCAAGAGAGGCAAAAGGGTCTAGTAATTAACAAATGGCTAATTAGGTAATAATTAATCAGCAGTGAATGCCAGCTAAGACACATCCCTAACTTCCTCAGAAGCCCCTGAAGTAAGCTGCAACAGCAAGATACAGATGGACACCTAAAAAACCTCAATCACTGTAGCAGACAACTGGGGTTTCTGGAAAGTCAACTTTGATTCATTAAGTATTTTTGCCATTTTCCTAAATACCCTAATTTTCTAAGGAATAAATTATTATTCCCCATATACAAAGTATGTGCCGTTAGGCACAAATAAATCTTCCTGAGCAACAAGGAACCAGTCAGAAAATCTTGAATGTATTTCTCTTCTGCTCTGTCGCCATCTTAACTTAATAGTTGACACAGTTACCAGTGACCTAGTTATTCACAATCAACTGCTTGAGAAGTGGTCTTTCAAACAGTGCTTTTCTATACACCAATACAACCAATGGAAATCTCATTGATTTTAGAGTACTTAGAACTCCCACCAAAAATATTAAATGTAGACAATGTAACAAAATTTCTCTTAAATTTTCCCAAAGACATAGAATTATCAGTCTTTAGAACACAAATATGCTAAGTTAACAATATGTACAAGTAGAATATCACACTAACAACTATTTATAAAAGTTGATCTATTTAAACCTATAATAAAAAAATTATTTGGATTTATTCATAACATCATGAAATGTGAAAGCAAAATCTCATATGTTCAATTTCTTATTTAAAACAAAATTTAATTTGAAACTCCTAAATATATCATGAATTAATTAAGAATAATGCTTTAGAGTAAAAAAATCTTATTTTTAACTTTATGTATTTTTCAAATAACAACATGTATCTTTAGATATCTGGGCAAATTCAAATTGTTATATTAAGTGAAATACTGTTTTTAGCTATAAGTTACAAGAAGGAAACCATATACAATTTAAAATGAATGATTTTAACATGGCAAACTTAAGAAGAAAGCACATCATTCACTTGCTTGTTCTGGATTAATATTAAACTTTCTGTTCCAGTGATGTACAGAACATTAAATGGCCACGTCTCAATATTGTGATACATGAAAAACATACATTCACCCAAAAGAGATAAACCAGAATACGAACATCCAAAAGATTTGTAAACAAATTCCCTTCCTGTCCATAAAGGCTCTTCTGAAAATGGTATGAGAGCATTCACCTGTAAAGAATCTAGAAAGACGTTTTGGATGCTGTCACTACAAACGATAAACATCTAACCTGATGGGTATGGTAGTCACCCTGATGTAATGATTATAGTGTGCATACATGCACTGAAACATCACACTATATCCTATAGATATGCATAATTCTTATGTGCCAGTAATAAATTTAAAAATTAATTTAGAGTTTTAAAAAATGGGGAAAAAATAATCTAGATGTAGCAAAACACCCACTGAAGTAGTGTGTACTGTTTGTTCAAAGTAGTATTTTTAGATGAAGATAAACTAAACACTGCTAACACTTTAAGTATCAAAAATATCCTTACTTTAGTATAGAGTGATGACTTTTAGTGCTAATCATAAACAGAATCTCATCAAGAGTTTATGATCTCAGTGAGTGAGCGGCTGCTGACTTGCTGAGGTTACAATGACCACGAATAAAAAAGGCTATGGATTATCTCTTGGCAGAAAAACAGAAACAACCGCACAAACATACAAAATGTGGCACACAACACAAAGAGGTCAGAGTGGTGACCTACTCACCTCAGGTAACCCTTCAGAAAATACTGACAGTATTCCCAAAACTAAAATTGACAGCCAAGGCCAGGCTCAGTGGTGGCTCAGCCTGAAATCCTAGCATTTTGGGAGGCCAAAGCGAGTGGACTGCCTGAGTCTATGGGTTCAAGACTAGCCTGGACAACTTGGCGAGACCTCATCTCTACAATAAACCAAAAATTAGCTGGGTGTGGTAACGTGTGCCTATAGTTCCAGCTACTTGTAAAGCTGAGGTGGAAGGATCGCTGAAGCCCAGTGCAAGTCGACACTGGGGTGGCTGTGAGTGTGCTACTACTGCATTACAGTCTGGGCGATGGAGTGAGACTCCAACTCAAAAAAAAGAACAAAAAACTGACAGTCGAAAATTAGAAAATATGCTCATAAAACAAATGAATTTTCCTAAGCTAATAAAAAGTACAACGATCCAGGATCTTTTTATTTTTATTTTTATTTTTTTTTGAGTCAGAGTCTCACTCCATCTTCCGGACTGGAGTGCAGTGGCTGCTCTTGGCCACTGCAGCCTCGACCTGCTGGTCTCCGGTGATCCTTCCGCCTCGGCCTTTCAAGTAGCTGGAACTACAGGTGCGTGCCACCACGCCCGGCTAATTTTTGATTTATTTTAGAGATGAGGTCTCGCCAAGTTGCCCAGGCAGGTCTCGAATACACGGGCTCAGGCAATCCACTTACCTCAGCCTTCCAAAGGCGCGGGATTACAGGCTGAGCCACCGAGCCCGGCTTGTAAGAACTTTTTAACTGATTTTTTTTTTGGTGAGTCAGGGTCTCACTCTGTCGCCCAGGCTAGAATGCAGTGGCACAATCATGGCTCACCATAGCCTCCACCTCCTGGGCTCAGGCCTCAGTCTCCCATGTAGCTTGGGCTACATGTATATACCACCATACTTGGCTAAGTTTTGTTTTTGTTTTTGTTTTTTTTTTGTAGAGATGAGGCCTCACTATATTGCCCAGTCTGATTTTGATCTCCTGGGCTCAAACAATCCTCCCACCTCAGCCTTCCAAACTGCAGGGCTTACAGGCATGAGCCACCACACTCAGCCCTTGAACAGATGTTTTACAGATATTATCCTGAGACAAATAACATATCTATGACATGCAAGTTATCTAAGCCACTTGCCATACTGCCAGTCTTGAACAACCAACTTACTCTAAAACTATGATTAATGTGTTCAGAAAATAGAGTGGAAAGGTGGATGACAAGGCAGAGAATTTCCAAAAAGAACTAGAATCTATAAAAACATCACATGGACATCCTAGAATTGAGAAATCCAATATTTGATGTTTAAAACTCAGGTCACAGAAGAAGATAGGCAAATCTTTCCACAAACTACCCCATAACACTATGATGATCTGAACATATAGAGAACTGAATGCCAGTCAGCTCTTGACAGCACATTTTCCAGGAGTTCTAGCATATGTCGAAAGGTCCCATCCCAGTGCTACCTTTGCTCATTGAAGGTCCCAAGTTTACACTTTTACAAGTATCCTCTTTTATGATGAGGATTTAGTAACATTGGAATTACAAACTGTCAGTGCTGTTCACACTAATGGCAGTAATTATATAAGAATTCGTTTTCTAAGTTTCAAGGCCAAAGCATTCTTTTAAATGAAACAGTAATAGTCTCCAGTTATGAGAATCCTGTCGTGTAAGATCCTCTTTGCCAAGCAGCTGAAGAAAGACTGCAAAAAGACTAACCCTATTTCTGTATAGCAGGGGAGACAGTAGGAAGCGGCAAGAGGCCACCAGTGAACACCTGGGGTTACTAGGAAGCCCAAGTCTCCCAGCAGCCAGAACTCCTAACTGGGTGCTGCACTAACTTACCCACTGCACACTCTCAGCCTCTCCAGGACTAGACACACAGCTGTCAAGGAAGGAGGTAATAGCAGAAAAAAACTTGACCAGAGATCACATGAACTGATTTGCCTGGGAGGGAACTTACTAAGTTTTCAAAGACAGGAATGTTGCTCTCATAAAGTAAGAGAGGCAATTGCAATACACTGACTCTCAGTGGCCAACTGCAACCTGGCATGCAATCTGATTACAATGTTCTTCGCTCCACTCTACCTGATTACAGTCTCTCTCCTTTACTGCGAGTTTGTGACTTCAAAAAATGTAAACTTACTTAAGTGTTAAAAAAATTTATGAAGGTAAATCTACTGAAAAAGTAAAGAAAGCATTGCAAAAGTTGATACAGCAATGCTTGGATACTGTTACCATTTATTGATCGACCAGATAAACTTAGGCAAATTATAAACACCTATGGGCCTGAATTTCCTAACCTGTGAAATCCTTTAAATTCCTTCCAAAGCTCTAAAATACCCCTGCTGTTAGGTATAAAATCAAATTATGATTAAACAAAAAATAGCATGATTTTGTATCGTTATGGAATAGTGAGAAAAGTCTGAGATTGTGAGCTACAAGACTGAGACTTGAGTTAAGACTTAGATTTGTAAACTGGGAGACCTCGAACGACTTGATTTCTGAGCCTCGGTTTTCTCATTCTTAAAACAGAAGTAATTTAAATACCTACTCTTGGAATTTTGGGAAGTACACAGTACAAGTAAATTGATTAACTCAATTCCTGCCGGTACAGTAAGCAAGCACTCAATAATTATTAGATGGTACCATGATACTTACCACATAGGGTTGCTATAAAGATCAAATTAAAAGGGAACGCATGTACCATGCCTTGCTAATAGCAGATATACAGTAAGTATTATCCTTCTATTCATTTTTCCTTGTAGTCTATTATTCCACTGCATATCAAAACAGATATTATATTTTATAGCAATTTTTTGGTTTTATTAAATTGCAAAATTTTTTTTTTTTTGAGTTGGAGTCTCACTGTCATCCAGACTGGAGTACAGTGGCCGCGGCCACCACAGCCTTGACCTACGATCCTTCCGCCTCAGCCTTTCGAGTAGCTGGAATTACAGGTGCGTGCTACCACGCCCGGATGATTTTTTTGATTTATTGTAGAGATGAGGTCTCGCCTGCCCAGGCGGGTCTTGAACCCGCGGGCTCAGGCAATCCACTCACCTCAGCCTCCCAAAGGGTAAAATATTTTAAATTACATAAATATCAGGAGTTTAACAACTTGGAGTAACTGGTATTATAAAGCAAGTGTTACTATCTTTAATGCAGTTAAGTAGGTATAAAGGTCAAATGTCTCATATGATATGAAAGGTGCTCTTAAATATAAAACTAACATATTTCTAAGTTAAATACAAAAACATTTAATTCGTGTTTGTTTCTCTAGGTTTACTTGACAGAAATTTCTGTAAATTGCATTTTATACTGCTAAGTCTATCACTGCACATTAAAACAATATATAAACATTCCCCCACAACAAAAGTCAGGGTCCTGAAAAATCTCTGTAAGAGCTTATGGAAGTCAAGGAGAGAGTAATGAAGATTGAAGCCACTATTGACCATATGGATATTTGTTATATTAGCTGAAATAAAGCAAACGAGGTGGCATTATAAAAAAAAAAAAAAAAAAAAAAGCATTGGTTTTCAATCACTAACAACAGCAACTAAAGCAGCTATAAGACTGCATTTCATGCATCGTCAATCCTTCAGGATCCCCCTCCACTAAAATTTCACTATACTTTCAGATATCTTTTGATGTGTTTGTTATGTGCAATATGTTAGAAGCATTTCCCTCTCTCTAATTCTTCATCCAAGCGCTCAATGCCTTTCTCATTTTGATTCAGAGCTACTGACTGCAAATGCTCAAATCCCAGGAAATCAGCTTTGAAAGTTCTGGGTAACTTTTAATACCATCAGTATAACCGAGTTAGCATATTTCAGATTCCTCCCCTATGCAAATGTCTTTTGCTTTCTGCTTATGATCCCCCAGGTGCACTTTCCCTTGAATCTAAGTCTTTAAAGGCTGCATTCTCACTAAACAAAACACAACCCTACTATCCCCCAACCGGAGTAACTCACAATTACTGGGGAACTAAACTGGAGGTCGAGAGAAGAGATATTCAGAAGTAAACCCAAGTAAGCTAGAGCCTCAAGTGAAAAACAGAGTTAAGAGGGAGTACTGCTTATTTGTATGCATACAAAACACTTCAAATGAGAAAACACAGGTCTTTTCAGTCAATGTTTCAAAAACTAATTAGCAATCATCCTGAATTCAGAGGAGAAAAAATAAATCTATATAAAAAAATTAGTAAAATGTTAATGTAAAATGCTAATTCTTTAGACTTAAAATAAAAACCAACACTGAAAACCTCTTTTTAAGGCTTGGAAACAGATGGCTTGCAGATCTACACAGCTCAGTTTTCAAAGGATCAGAGGCTTTTAGAGCTAGGAAGTACCTGGGAAATCAGTGGCCCACTCTCGTCAGATTAAAAGGACAGGAAAGTCAAGCAGGGAAAACCCCTGGGCTCAAAGAAGCTGCCAGCAACTCCCAAGGTCACCTAGCTTAAAGGACAGAAGAGTCAGCTAGGGAAACCCAGGTCTCAGAGAAACTGTCCACAACTCCCAAGATCCCTCAGCTTAAAGGACAGGAGAGTTGGGCAGGGAACCCCGGCAGCTCAGAGGCTGTCCTTGACTCCCAGGGTCACCCAGCTTAAACACAGGCTCTCGACCCTTCACACTCGGCATACTGCTCCTGCAGAACATGTCTGCTACTGAATTCACAGGGCAAGGCACTTCTATTCACCAAGAAATCTTGTTTTGACCAGCAAGGACCACATCTTCTGAAATACTATCATCTACTAACTGAAGGATTTCAAAGGCCAGAGGGAGTATTCATTCAACAAATAGTTACTGAACACTAAGTAGATGCTAGACACTACTGGGGAAACAGTAGGGGAACAGGACAGACACTGGGAGTAATCATACTAAAAGAATCACCATAGCAACTGTCTCTAACTAAGCACCTACCGTAGGCAAAATATGGTATGAAGTACTCTCTCGCACTTGCTCTAATTTTTAAAACACTACAAGGAAGGGTTTAGAAAGAGTGGTTTGATAAGTGTCACATTCCAAACCAGCTAGTTCCAGCACCAACACGCAAGTCCTGGGTACCACCCAGTGCAGGCTACATCCCTCCTCCTACGTGAATGGCTCCCTGATACAAGACTGAATGGACATAAGCAAAAGCACAAAGGAAATGAAGATGTCAACAATCACAACAAATCTACAGAGGAGGCACTGTCAGAAAGTCACCCAATTCTGGCCATCATGTGTAAGATGCCAAGCACTTTATAAAAGGAGGTAAGACAACTGACAAAATTCAGCCTGTAATCCCGCGCCTTTGGGAGGCTGAGGTGAGTGGATTGCCTGAGTCCGTGGGTTCGAGACCCACCTGGGCAACTTGGCGAGACCTCATTTCTACAATAAATCAAAAACTAGCTGGGCATGGTAGCGCACACCTGTAGTTCCAGCTACTTGGAATGCTGAGGTGGAAGGATCACCAGAGCCCAGCAGGTCGAGGCTGCAATGGCCGGGAGCGGCCACTGCACTCCAGTCTGGGCAACAGAGTGAGACTCCAACTCAAAAAAAAAAAAAAAAAGAAAAGAAAAAAGAAGCGGGGGGTATCAAATGTCTGAAACCCAGAGTTCTCTATTCAGCAATGATAACGGCTGTAAGCTTATGTAACCAAAGTCTATAAAGCCACTGAAGTGAGGATGGGATGCATAGGTGCAAAATCTTAGCACACCGAAACTAACAGCTGCTTAGGAGGAAAAAGAAACTGAAACAAAATTACACAACATACAATAAAATCATGAAACTTACTTCTTCAAAAAGGGAGCAGGCTGCAAACACACAGTAAGTGATGTCTGCTCACTTGGATACACACTTTCTAAGTGATAATTCAGGCATAGGCAAGAAGCAAAGTACAAACGTCTAAGATCTACTAAACACAGCAGAAGCAGCTTCATCATGTGGAAGTTCCTCAGGCTCTTACAAAGAACTGACTAAAAGGCTGACGTTTCCTGTTCCATCGTCTTCTGAGCACTGATCACTATGTGAAATCCTTGTGTATTTATGTTGCTGCTTTTGTCTATCTTTTAAGTCCAAAAGATGACCCATTTAACTTCAGCATCTAAAACAGTACCAAGCCCACAGTGCTGCTTCAAGAGTATTCATTTAACTAAGTAGTAAATAAAATCCAGAGACTGGCACCTGGCAGCACAAATAAGTGGTAGCCAAACTCAGCCATTCCAAAGGACAAATGTGCTTCCCTTCTTAGATGATCAGCTTTATCCAATATTAAGTGATGCTAAACAGTGTCTAGTTAATAAATACAGACATTATAGAATGTAAAATTCAAATGAAGGCTTGCTATCACACGAGACTTCAAATACATTTTGTGACTGCAGGTGCCGCTTATTTCCAAAACCCAAGGACACATTTTTATTGTCTTTTGTTATTAGAGCTATTTCATGAAAAACAGGAAAAGCACTCTCCAGCATACACCATCCTGTACTTCTCCAAACAGTCCCAATGCTCTCTGGAGAGCACTGGTATACATCCCTCTACCTAGCACCCAGCACGGTGCTCACATGGCAAGAAGGCATCTACAAGAAGAGGATGATCAGACTTCCATCTCGGCCAAGATGCCCCAAGACATCAGATTTACCCTCTATCCTGAAACAACCACAAGACAACAAAAGACAGTAATCCCTGAAAAACCAGAAACAGCTGAGGCAAGCCCTACAATTTCCCAAGCAAAATTAAACTTCAGAGAGCTTCCCAGCCACGGTAACAAAGGGAGAAGCCAGGCAAAGCCCAGGTGTTCCCTAAATTAAAAAGACAGAATTAAGGCTGGGTGTGGTGCTCACGCCTATGATCCCAGCCTTTGGGAGGAAGAGGCAAGGAGACTGCCTGAACCCAGGAGTTCAAGACTAGCCTGGGCAACTTGGTGAGACTTCATATCTATAATAAATCAAAAAATTAGCTGGGCGTGGTGGTGCACACCCGTGGTTCCAGCTACTTGGAAGGCTGAAGTGGAAGAATCACTTGAGCCCAGCTGGCAATAGCCATGACTGTGCCACTGTCCTCCAGCCTGGGCCACAGAGTGAGACGCCTACTCAAAAAAAAAAAAAGAAAGAAAGGAAAGGAAAAAAAGAATTGAGAATGTCAGAACCAGGCTAGAAGTCACAGAACAGAGCATGAACTCCAGAGACTTGCAGACGGCCCTGACTGCACACCCAGGTGAGTTCTGAGCTGTGCATGCACGTAAGGAAACGAGCAGGGGTAGACAGGGGCCCTGTGCAGCATCTATTCCCACCAGCCAGACTCGAACATGGCATAATTCACAGAGCGCCCAGGAGGGTCTTGCCTCATGAGGGGAGAATACCTAGTCCTGGACTAAACATGATTCCAGTTCCTCAAGAGGTGAAACACAGCCGGGCGCAGTGGCTCAGTCTGTAATCCCAGCAATTTGGGAGGCCAAGGCAAGAGGGCTGCCTGAGCCTGGGGGTTTGAGACCAGCCTGGGCAACTTGATGAGACCTCATCTCTACAATAAATCACAAAAATTAGCCGGGTATGGTGGCGTGCATCTGTAGTACCAGGTACTTGGAAGGCTGAGGCAGAAGAATCACCTAAGCCCAGCAGGTCGAGGCTGCAGTGGCCATGAATGTGCCACTGCACTCCAGCCTGGATGACAAGAGTGAGACTCCAACTCAAAAAAAAACAACAACAACAAAAAGGTGAAACATAGCATTACTACATGACCCCACTTGCTAGGTATATACGCAAGAGAATTGAACACAGGAATTTGAAGACAGGCACAGGCCAGTCCACAGCAGCACCAGTCATCTGTTGGGTGGAACAGCCTGAAGGTCCAGCAGCAGAAAAATGGATCAACAAACTGTGGGCTACTCATACAATGACACATTATTCAGTCATAAAAAGATGAAGCACTGATACCTGCTACAATGTAGAGGAGCCTCCAAGACACTATGCTAAGCGAAAGAAGCACAGCACAGCAAGTCATAAATTCCATGGTCTATTTCCATTAAGTATCCAGAATAGATAAATCTATACAGATAGAACACACATTGGTGGCTGCCTGGGGCTGCAGGGAGGGGGTCATCGGGAGAAACTACTGAACAGGTAAGGGAATAATTTTACTTTGGAGAGATGAAGATGCTTTGAAACTGGATAGAGGTGGGAGTTGTACAACAATGTGAATACACTGTCACTGAATTGTTCACTTTTAAATGGTTGTTATGGCCAGTCATGATGGTTCATGCCCATGCCCCCAGAACACTGGAAGGCCAACACAGGAGCATCACTTGAGGCCAAAATTTCGAGACCAGCCTGAGTAACATAGTGAGCCCCTGTCTCTATTTAAATTTTTTTTAAAAGTCATGTTATATGAATTTCACCTCAATAAATGATTATCTTAAAAAATAAGAAGGCAGAAAATGGCGGAAAATGGAAATTAAAAAACTGATGGAGGAAAAAAATTGCAAAATCAAAGACTTAAAACTAGCTATATCAATAATCACAAGAAATGTAAATGGACTAAATTCCATAATTAAAAGGCAGAGAATGTCAGACTGAATAAAAAGTAAGACCCAACAATGCCTATAAGAAATAAATTTTACATAAAGGAGCAAAAGAAGCTAAAAATAAAAGGATGGAAAAATATATACCACACTAACCAACCAAAAAAAGTTTGAATAACCAGCCTGGGCAACTAGCCAGACCTCATCTCTACAAAAAATAAAAATAAAAATTAGTCAAGAGTGGTGGGGCACACCTATAGTACCAGCTACTTAAAAGGTTGAGATGGAAAGATCACCTGAGCCCAGGAGGTTGAGGCTGTAGTGAGCTGTGATGGCACCACTGCACACCCAGCCTGGGTGACAGAGTAAGACCCCAATTTAAAAAATCCACCAAAAACTGGAAAAAAACCCAATGTCCTTCAACTAGTGAGAAGACAAACAGTGCCATATCCAAACAATAAAATAACAAAAGAGAATAAACTACTAATACCTAAAAGAAATTAGATGGGTCTCAAATGCACTATGCTAAATGAAAGAAGCCAGACTTGGCTAAATATACCATCTAATTTCATGTATAAAATATTCTAGAAAAGACAAAACTCTCAGGCTAGACAACACAGTAGTGGCTGCCAGGGTTTAAGAGTTGGAGAGGGTTTGACTACAAAGGGCCAGCACAAGAAAGTGTTTTGGAGAAACTGTTAAGCATCTTGATCGTGGTAGCATTTACCAAACTGTATAGATTTATAGAAAATCAGAACTGCACACTAGAGAATTTTGCTGTATATTAAAGATAATTTTCAAAAACAGATTAAGGTCATTTTTAAAAAGGGGGAAGTCAATCTGGAAGGTCAAAAAAACAATAAAAACAAGAGGAGAGGTAAAAGCAACTTCTCAGAAACAATATAGCAAGTGGGCACTGAGTTGGGGATGGCTTCCAAAGACAAGGCAGAAATCCAGTTATCCGAGTCAGGAGTCACGTCAGAAGGGGCCAACTCTCAGTTGCATCTCAAGCATGCCCTGGGTCCTGACCTGTCCAAGGGTCTGAGATGCTTCAAGTCATCTAAGAGGATTCCACATCACAAATGAGGAAAAAAGAGGTTCACAGGCTGACATCAGGCAGAGTTTTAGCCTTTTTTTACACTGGTCCCTCCTAACTCTAGGATTCTTAACAAGAAGGACCTAGATGGAATTCTGGAAGGCATTAACAGGTGGAACAAAAATCCAGCTTCATGTTTAAAATCCAGCTGGAATGTACACTATTCACTGAGGTTACAAATGTCTACAGCTAATAACAGTTGACTACACAGCACCTGAGTCTCATCACAGACCTCGCGGTCTTCCTGTCACATCCTAGCATCAGGGGTCCACTGCTATCTTATTTTGTAAGCATTAATAAACATATTTATAGCCAGGCACAGTGGCTCACACCTGTAATCCCAGCACTTTGGGAGGCCGAGGTGAGAGGATTGTCTGAGCCCAGGGGTTTGAGACAGCCTGGGTAACTTGGTGAGACCTCATATCTACAATAAACTAAAAATGAGCCAGGTGTGGTGGCGTGTGCCTGTGGTTCCAGCTACGTGAAAGGCTGAGGTGGGAGATCACTTGAGTCCAGCAGGTTGAGGCTGCAGTGGCCATAATTGTGCCACTGCACTCCAGTCTAGGTGACAGAGGGTGATTCCGACTAAAAAAAATTATAAATCATATATTTGAAGTGTTCTGGTATTTTGATAACTGTATTTTACATAATTGGTTTCCTTGGTAGTCCTATGTATTTTATTTTATACACTCAAAATACATTAAATGTTTTAAAATACACATTAAACATTGTTCTAAGAAAGCATCCACAGGATTCCCCAAACCAACAAAAGATCCATGACACACAAAAGCTATAGTCTCCTGTTCTACACTATGCTGCCCTCATCTTACAAAGCTCCCTTTTCTCCAGGGCCTCGAGTACCATCACACATGCAGACAGTGTCACTCTCTCCAGGGCTACATAACAGTCACACTTAAGACAGGGAAATACACACTTTCTTTAAAAGCAACAATCATATTTGTTTTTGTTTATGCTCCCTAGACAGCAGTCCATCCAAAATTAAATAAATGTTCCATCTAGTCATATGTACACAAAAAGAAACCTTAGACTGAATACGACAATGCTAAATGAAATGTGCTTTTATTTATTTGTTTGTTTGTTTATTTATTTCTGAGTCAGAGCCTCACTCTCTGTCTCTCAGGGTGGAGTGCAGTGGCATGCTCAAGGCTACCACTGCCTTGACCTGCTGGGCTCAGGGGATCCTTTCACCTCAGCCTTCCAAATAGCTGGAACTAGAGGAGTGCACCACCACACCCAGCTAATTTTTTTTTTTTTTGGTAGAGATGAGGTCTTGTCAAGTTTCCCAGGCTGGTCTCAAACCCCTGGGCTTAGGAAATCTTCTCACTTCTATTCCCAAAGTGCTGAGATTATAGGCATGAGCCACTGTACTTGGCCTAAAAGGTACTTTCCGATGCTACAGATGAAACCAGCCTAAACAATCAGTCTATCTTGTCTTGAATAAACAAGAATGTAATGAAGCCATCTTACTTCATCTCAAGTTGATAACAATGTGTGAAGTGTAAGACATTTACCTTTTTTTCTAAATACACTACATACACATTGTAGTAACTTATGTTACCCATTTAAGAGCAACAAACAAAACAAAGGGTTTCAAACAAAAACAAACATAAACCAAAAAACAGCTAGATCTCAAAGGTTTTCACAGTAATACAACTCTGTGATTCTTGGGCTAAATGACAGCAATTACCCACAGTCATGTACATGATGGAAACTTCTACACATAGTGGAAGGAAGAGAGGATATGTAAACTATAAGAGCAGCAAATTCAACTGTGGTTCCAGAGACCACCAGAGATGAAAAAATGTTCTGTGGTCCAAAGATGATGTGGTGAGAACTATGAACAAAAAAGAAATATTCTTAGAAAAAAAGTAAATATTAGAAATATTAAAGTAAATATTAAAAAAGAAATTCTATTACAAATGCATTATCTCCTTCCTATAAATAGAATGTACTAGTTTAAATATATATATATATATTTTTTTTTTTTTTTGAGTCGGAGCCTTACTCTGTCACCCATGCTAGAGTACAATGGCATGCTCATGGCCACCACAGCCTTGATCTACCGGGCTCAGGTGATTGTTTTGTCTCAGCCTTCCAAGAAGCTGGAACCACAGGCATGTGTCACCATGCCCAGTTAATTTTTTTTTTTTTTTTTTTATCGTAGAGAAAAGGTCTTGCCATGTTGCTCAGGCTGGTCTCAAACCCCTGAGCTCAGGCAATCCTCTCACCTCTGCCTCCCAAAGTGCTGGGATTACAGACTTTAGCCACCATGCCTGGCCTAGTTTAAAAAATTTTAGTAGGAATGTACCTCTTACTTTGTAACAGAAATCAAGGGGCAAACAGAACTTGCTTTTCCATATTTCTTACCATTATTCAGTGACAAAATGGAGCCATACAAAACCAGTCATCCAATTTTACCTAACAGTATGTATCATTTTTATACATATGAATACCACTTTCCAAAAATATTTGACAAAAATATAATGAATCCAATCCATAATATTTTATCATATTTCTACCAGCATCTCAGGAATTTTATAAGTAGTTAAAATTATGGATCTTTAAGTTATTTTTTGATTACAGTACCACTATGTACTCATTACAGAAAACTTATAAAATTCAAAAATAAAAAAAGAAGAATTTCCCATAATCTTACCAAACAGAAAAAGCCTTGCAAACATTTTTTATTTCTTCTATAGGACTACCCTACTTACACTTACTAGTACTAATGCTATCAATCAACAATTAACCACTTCCTTTCAGCTATTCAGCTAAGAGTTTTTCAAACACTTCGTTTTGGCCTTCCAACAGTCGTATTCGGGTAGCAGGTGAATATTCTGCAGCTGTGTCAACCAGGGTTTAATGAGTCTGAGGTCAGAGGCACAGCAGAGCTGGACCCACACCCTAGACTATGTTGCAGTGTCATCAGTGCATAGAGTAAGATGCTCTTTGCTCTGAAAATGATGGCTAGTTAGTGTAACAGATCTGGCCATATAGTAATTGCACCAAATCACTCCTTTACTGAGTCAGATTGCTTCTGGGTAGTACCTGGGACAGTGTGACAAATCCAATACCCAAGCGCAAGCTCGATGAGCACAGAGTGTGCTGGCCTGCGCCTGAGTGTAAACAGAAGAGAGGCCCTGCTCACCCTCTTGCTGAGGCAGATGACCGGCCACATGCTGCAGCCCAGTGTGCAGCAGCAACACAGGCAGCCGCACAGGAGCCAGCGCAGGTTCACGGGGAGGCTCTTCCTGAGGCAGCCGTTCACTCTGCTGATGCTGGCCTTGAACTCTTCGGGGGCCACCTGAGAACATGTGGGGGACAGTGATGCTGCAATATTAATGTCCGGGAGCAAGGCTCATAAGCATGCTTGCTTTCTAGTTTTCTCAGAAAGTTTCATTTTGAGATATACGAACAGTTCATAATGAGAGACTCACTTTTCCAGTTAACGAAGAAGGGAATTCTGATTCAAATTTGTTGCTCAGTCCGAATCTATTAAAAAAATAAGAAAAATATGTTATGTTATCACGCGCCATTGCTGTCAAAGAAATAGACCATGTGACTTAAGGGCAAAGTAAAGGGAAAGTGAATTTGCATATGGGGAAGTCTGAGACATAAAATGAAAATTTGAGGCACAAAATAATTGCAATAAGCAACTTATAAAATGGAACAGGCAATTATTTTAGCAGCTAAATCAAAGCATTTGTTTTGCATAAGAGGTTGAATGTTAATTATCCAGCAGTATATACACAAAAGAATAAATGGCTCATTCAAGTTGAGCTCCTACCAACACCTTAAAAACTAACTTCAAAGCGTATTACTGTAGCAGAGGGATGGTCATTTTTCTAGCTAAGATAAGCCATGGGGGTGAATTTTAGCAGGTATCTTTGGTATACACACAAGAATTAAGACGAGAAGGAAAAACGCAGGAAGAGAGTTGGGAAAGGGAAGGACAAGGAAATTGACAAAGCGCTCCCTGAACGGCCTCAGGTCCTAGGTCCTTCCAGAGCCATAGCGGATGAGCGAGAACACGGACACATGCTCTTCCACCATGAAATCCTATTACCCAAAAGACGTGTTCTTGAATCACAGTTAAAAACTCCACGGCTTTAGAATGGATGAAAGATTTAAACCATTTCTGAAGAATGGCAAATTTGACAAGAAAATTAAAAATGTAATATATTTAACAACCTATTTTGCCTTCACCTACTGGAAGCCTACTAGGACCTGAAGAGAATTCATCCCAGTCCCAAAACCCGGCACTGCCTAGGCTTGTAGCCCCCACAAGAGCAGGCCTTAGTCACACACAAGGCCAACATTCCTTTTACGTCACTTAAGAGAAGGGGATACCTACAAGAGCAGGCCTCAGTCACACACAGGGCCAACGTTTCTTTTACTACACTTGAGAAAACTGTGAAGCTCATGCAATATGCTCCGTAGGATGCTGAAAGGGGCTCCAGCTTTCCCCTGAATCTAAATGGAATCTTGACACATGCCTGTCTTGCACACCCACAGCTATCTCTGCCTCCTGCATCCACAGCCGCATCTCCACGCATGACCCCTCCACGGTCTCCCCCCACCCTCACCTTTATCAACTCAGACTCTCCCTTTCCTGACTGGCCCTCCGTCCTTTCAAACTCCTTCCTTTTTTTTTTTTTTGAGTTGGAGTCTCCCTCTGTCACCCAGGCTGGAGAGCAGTGGCACAATCATGGCTACCGTAGCCTTGACCTGCTGGGCTCAGACGATCCTTCTATCTCAGTCTTCAAGTAGCAGGAATTACAGGCATGTGCCACCATGCCTGGCTAGTTTTTACTGATTGATTGTAGAGACGCGGTCTCATCAAGTTGCCCAGGTTGGTCTTGAACCTCTGGGTTCAGTCAATCTTCTCACCTCCGCCTCCCAACCAAAACCTTCTATCACATGCCTCTGAAACCCCTAACCTGTTGATCTGCTGCTACCAAGGTATCTCCTTAAATCCTCTCAAAAAAACAAAATAAAACGGCCACATGCCAACGAAGGAAGCCTCTGTCACCACATATCTGAGCGTGGCCCCATGAGACTATCATACTGTGTTTCACGTACCTTTCCTGTGCTTGGATATGTTGAGATATACAGATACCTACCAAGCTCCAAACACCTGCAGTCAGCACCATCCACGCCGAGCAGCTGTGCAACCCAGTGCTAGCAGGCCCCCCGGGAGCTAGGCACACTCTGAGGCTCACACACGGCACGAGTCCCAGTGATGAGACTCTCCGCATGTATCCCTGGAGGTGCGCACCCCATGACTATATGCTTCTCCCTTGACCCCAGGTCCTGTCGAGATGCCATCCATTCCCTGGAAATCCTCAGCCAGAGCTCATGTCTGGCTTCACATGTGCCGAGGAAGCCTGCCTCCAGCTCCTGCAGCAGCCCCCACTGCAAGACCCCTACCTCACTGACACCCCCGGGAGTGTCCCGCTGAAATTCTGAACTGGGCAATTCCCCTTCCACCACTCTGTCAGTCACACTTCATCTCTCTTATTGTACCCAATTTGCTCCTCGTGTCCAACTGGAACTGGCAGCCTCCCTTCCTGCCAGCTTTCCTCCCTGCCAGCCTCCTGACCTTCCCATGCCTCAGGGCTCCATTTCCTCCCTATCCACAGCGCCCCAGGGCTCCTCGAGTGATCCTACTTCAGCACATAACCTTCCTCATCCTGAGTGACTTCCTCAACCCAGGGCCACAAAGGCAACTGTCTTCACACTGCCTGGAGATCCTGGAGAAGCCCTCCAGCTGCAGGGCCCGACCTTACAACTTCCCAAGGGTTCCTCAATGCCCACCATCCTATAACCCATCTCCAGTCTACTGCTGCTCCTCTCCAAGTGCTTCCTGTGTCCTCACGAGCAACACTTGTTACAGACATACAGAAGCCAACTCCACCAGGAGAAAAGGTTCCCAAGTGCCCACTGCCTCGCCCCCTCCCTTCCACCCGAGAATCCCTGACCTGTCTTCAACGCTATTGCCCTTCATCGGAGGAGGCACAGCCCAGCCAGCCTTGGCTCCGGCTGTAGCACCCTGGTCTCCTCTGCAAGCTACTGCATTCCCCTCAGGCCATACAGAGCCTCAGCCTGCTTCTCCCCTGAAACTCAGCACCCCTTCTCCCTCTGTGAGTAATGGCATCTTCTCTCTTTCCCCAACCAATGCTGTGAAGGCATCCTTCTCGCTCCCTGCCTCTAGCCCATCTCCCATTCGTCACTCCCGTCACCACAGCCCAACTCCCACCGAGAGGTGACACAGCTCTTTTAGCACCATGCACCCCACAGCCTGCCTCCTGCAAAGAGTCAGACTCCAGCATGGTCCTGTGGCCACATGGCACAGGCCTCCTCTGCCAGGTCTTTCCAAAGCAACCCCGCATGCCAATCTGTAGTAAAACCATCTTACCTTATTAAATGGATAAGAAAAGCCACACTTCATGTTTGTTAATTTAACTGCAAAATATCACCTTTCATGATTTTGGTTCGACATAAACGGCTTACTTTTGATACTACCTTCATTCTGGCTATTTGTTCCCTTAAGTTTGGCAGGAGGCAGGTATTATTAGGAAAAAAAACTGAATATATGTTTCAGTTTAAGTTGAAAGCATTATAAATGTTCATACAAGTTTACTTTAAAGTTTTAAAATATGGTATAAATAAATTACTTTATTCTAAGATAAAGTACAACTGGCTCAGGACCATATTGAAAAGGCCAGTCAGGAGCAGTGGCTCACGCCTGTCATCCTAGCACTTTGGGAGGCGGAGGCAAGAAGATTGCCTGAGCCCACAGGTTCGAGACCAGCCTGGGCAACTTGATGAGATCTCACCTCTACAATAAATCACAAAATTAGCAGGACATGGTGGCATACACCTATGTTTCCAGCTACTTGGAAGGCTGAGGCAGAAGGATAGCCTGAGCCCAGCAGGTCAAGGCTGTAGTGGCTGTGACATGCCCCTACACTATATAGCCTGGGTGACAGAGTGAGGCTTCAACTTAAGAAAGAAAAAAAAAAAAGAAAAGGTCAAATTTCATTCCATAAAATAGTAATTTCACATACTTAAAAGAAGAACAGCAATGCCTACACTGGGTAGGAAGCTGAACGCCCTGAAGAGTCTAATAACCAAAGAGTCCAATAATGCTAAAAGCTGGAAGCAGCACTTTGTAACTTAAGAAGATAGACTTCAAGGTGGGTGACATCTTAACTCAGTTACCTACAAAGACTAATACAAGTAAATTTTTAAAAATATTTTATGTTGGCAAGAAGGTCTTCAGATGAAAAAAATCTGCATTGCCAATGGAACTATGAATTGTTACAACCATCCCAAACTCAACCTGGCATTAAAGATATTTATATCTTTGTCACAGTGACTTCCCCTGTAGAAATTTAATGTAACCTAAAAATAGCCTGAATTGTGGTTAAAAAGTTATGTATAAACAAGGTCAATGAAACTTTGTTCACAAAAAATAAGCATTTATCTATTTACAACATTAAAGGAATGGTTACCTAAATTAGGGCATCTCAATATAACAGAATATTAGACAATTATTAAAAATGAAATCTGCAAACCAATAACATGGAAAAATATATACTATTAAGTAAAAAATAAAATTCAAAACTATACTTATACCATGATCTTAACTTTAAAGGAAAAAAGAAAAAAGCTTATAAATGGATAGAATCTTCATGAGTACAATCTGATAGTAGGAAGAAGGGGACTTAAAAAATATTCCTACGCTTTGACCCAGTAACTCTACTTTTACAAATGTATCAGAAGAAAATAGTATAGCAACACAATGTGTTAATGATTAATCAAGCATCTGCAGTGTTATATTAGGGAAGGGCAATAAAGACATTCTGTTTCACTTATTGTTTTTTAAAATAAGAGCTATTTTTCAGTAACATATAGTTGTTGCTATTTTTAAGACATTTCATAATACACAATATCATAATTTTTCTATTTAAACCTTTTATTCAGTATTAATTAGGTATTTTATCATAACACATATTGAAGGTATGGGCTCACTAATCAAGAGTTTTCTGGAATGCACATAACCCCAGCTATTCCTATCCAGTTTTAACTCTTCTATGTGCCTGCATCTCCTCAACTGACCTCATCTTAGAATGCACCACTGCACTGTCGTTTTGAATTAAGATATGTTTTAAATTCATGGTAAACTCTGCAGTTAAATACGGAACAGCAAGAATTGGGCAGCTCCAACTAGTCTTACCCTTAGCCAACAATATTTGTTCCATGTGTATTTTCATTTCTTCTGAGTTGCAGTGCTATTTTTAACAGTGAAAACTTTAAAACAGAAGCACCTCATAATTCTTACGTTCCATTAATTATAATAATCAATCTGAACAGAAACCGCACGGCTCAGAGACACGTGCAGGAGGAACAGGCTGTTGCCCTGAATGCCCATCTAGGAGCCCCGACACCTGGCTCACAAGACCACAAGCAGGTACCTGCTTGAAGAGCAGGTTAGCCCTGGACTGGCAGCATCACCAGCGGGCAGGGTCGCAGTTCCGCCCACTCAGCGCTGACCACCCCCATCAGCTCTCTCTCTTGAGGCATCCAAACACAAGACAAAGCATTGGTAATGTGGATAAGAGCTGAAAAACAGAGGAGACTTAAACTGAGGCGAAGATGCAGTCAAGCCAGGAATGGCTGAAAGCCAAGAATAAACTGAAGCTAACAGTAGGCAGAAACCAAGGTCATCAGCCAGGTGACGGTAGGCCAGATCAGGAAGGGTCTTGCAGGCCACTAAAGGGCGCTGGTCGAGATGGGAGCTTCTGGGGCTTGATAGAGAAGACAGGATCTGCCTTATGTTCTAAAAGGACCACTGTGGCAGATGTAACGAGACAACTGGAAAGGGAGAGGCAAACAAGGAAACAGGGAGAAGAAAAAAAAAATGTGTGTGTGTGTGTATATATGCACACACATACACAAACATATTTATGTATTCTTTAAAAATCTGAGAAGTCTCACCATGTTGCCCAGGCTGGTCCCAAACTCCTGGGCTCAAGTGATGCTCCCATCTCGGCCTCCTGGTTAGCTGAGACCACATGCACATGCCCCCATGCCCAGGCCAAGAAAACGAAGAGTAAGGAAGAAGGGAGATGGGCAACTCACACCAGCAGTGAAGGTGGCAGGATGGGTGGCAGTATTGAAGAGCCAATGGATGTCTTGACAGAACAAATGCAGTGAGAAAGAAACCAAGGATGTATCAAAAATGTCTGGTCTAAAGAAATAGGACACTGGACCTGCCATCAAGCAAGAATGGGAAGTTGATCGGGGTGGGTTGCAAATTCAGTTTGGTGTTTGGATTCTGAGATGCTTGGCCTATACAAATCTACAGATTCAGAGAACTGCACTTTCCTATAGATATGACAGGACGGACGGACACAGGAACCAGCAGTCTCCAAATCCAGCTGAGCCCCTGGCTTGTGCAGAAGGCACACAGGCAGCACTTCTTCCCTAATGCTGAACTTGAGCTCAATGGGGTCAGACTTTCAGCTATTTTTGGAGATGAAATCAGAACTATAGGAAAAAAACAGACCTGGTGCACACGAATCATTCTTCATATTTACCCAGTTGCCCCACTGTATGTCTAAATGCCAATGTGGCTCAAGGAGGAAGGGATGGAATAAAAGTGTACTTGGTTTACCCAAAAGATCCAGAACCCCAGGAGATGGGGACATGTATTTGGGTCTCAGAATAAGTCTCAACATTTTAACTCTGTGACCACATTCTGAACAATGTTTGGGATCATCCAACTCTGTAAGAGTATAATCTCATTCATGAAACTAGCGAAATCAAAGACTTTATTATCTGAATCATGTATTAAATTCACTGCATCATAAACCTCATCATTATACCCAGTCTTACAATAGTCTAGCATTTGCACTTTCCTTATTCTCAATTATTAACAAGTGGTTGCGTATGTGTTAAACAGTGAGAATTATATAAATATATGTGGGGAGACCCAAAAAATGGAATTTATTTATTAAAAATTGTGTTTATTCTTACAAGTTTAAACTTCAGTCACCTTCAAAGTACACTCTCCATTTGATGCAATATACCTATCAAGATGCTTTTTCTACTGCTCAAAACGGTTTTTGAATTCATCAATTTTGATGCCTTTTGTTGTTTGTGCTGTTTTTTGTTTCACCTCTTGGCAAAACATTTCCCTTTGAGGACTTTTTTCATCAGGGAAGCAAAAGAAAGGCTCTCAGGATGACATCAAGTAAATGGGGGGGGGACACAGGACCCCATTTTTTATCAAAAACTGCTGAACAATCAGCATGGTGTGGACAGGTACATTGTCATGGTGGAAGACCCAGTCACCTGTTTGTCACAACTTGGGACATTTCTTCCACAAATCATGATGCAACCTTCTCAAAACCTCCAGGTAAAAACTTTGATCTGGAGGAACAAATTCCGGTACTACAAGGGCCTACCCTCCAAAAGATAATCCTGGGTTTTCTGGGTCCCTCTTATATACTGACTGTGATTCATGGCATTTGTTCACCTCTAATGATACAGGGATTCAACTGACCTAACTCAACCACTTTAAATTATCTGCACCAGACTCAGGAAAAAATATTTTTATGTATCTAATTTATACATATTTTGGGATATTCTTCATTCTTCTATAAATCTTATAAGCAAAACAATGACATTCACTTAAGAAAACATACGGTTGAACTGGCTTATACCATGGGCTACTGAGACTCTCCATTGAAGCAACATTTACTACTGAGTAGTTAGAAATGGCAGCGAAAGGCGCCGGGTGTGCAGGAACCCCCACAGAACCACAAGGTCCCCACCACAACTCCACGCAGGCCCCAGAAGCCAGGAGCTCCTGCAGGAAGCGCACACGTGGAAATACCTTCACCCCTGGCAATCCACACAGCAGGGGCAGGCTGCCCCAGAGTCCCACCAACTCACTCTATGGCAAGGCCTCTCCTAAGAGCCCTTGTGGGTCCAATTCTATTTCAAACGTAAGACACAAAACACCCTATCTTTTCCTTCACACAGTGAACTGTGTGGGGCTGCTCAGCTTACCTCGCAGCCAGGGGCGCCCCTTTTCCCAAGGTCCTCACTTGGAAGTCGGTGCCCTCACAGGAAAACCTCTCCACCCTGGCGCCCCAGCAGCAGAATAAGAAGCGCAGGTATGTCACCAAGATAGTCCCCCTTAAACAGCAGGGGCAGCCACCGTGGGGGACAAGAAACCAGCTGCACACACATCATGGGGGAGCAAGGAGCAGAAGAGGCCACGGTTGTCTTTGTCCCTCTTCTTGGAAAGCTGGGACATTCAATGGTCTTCACCTAGAACTGCAATAACTCCTGCACCTGAAGACCAAGCTGCCATCACGCCTCTCCTGGGTTTCACACAAATCCTTTTACAGGCCTTTCTGGCCCAGGAGCTCTCTGGCCTCACCCAAGTCGCCACCCTAGGAGAGGGTTCCATGCCAGCCAGGACGCAAAAACACCCTGCTGGTTTCTCAGCAAGCTGAGCTTACTGTGGCTTGGAGTCCTGGCGCCCGCTGCTCTCCAGACCCGGTGCCCCTCCCAGGACCCATCCATCCTTCCTGGATGCCCTCACGTGACTTGTCATTCCACCAACCTACTTCACAACAGCTTCTCAGATGCCACTTGTCCACCAGCTGGACGACTGTGAGGGGAGCCAGGAGTTTCCAACTCCCAAATACGTGCCAAGAGCTTGCACAATGCCGGGCACAAAATGGGCACTGAAGAAATCCCTGCTAAAACTGCTTATCAGGAAACCTCAATAAGACAGCTAATCAAGGAACAAGGAAATAAACATCATAAACCCAAGTACTAAAATTCAAGCATCTACACTCAATACTCAGAACAAACTTCTCTCACTTTATATGTAGTTTTAATAAGACTGGTTGTCTTATTGCCAAGTACAGTTGATCAATTACAAAGAGAATAAAGTAAACAGAAACTAACAGCCCACACATGAACTCCACAAGGAAGTGCCATGTGGAGAGGGCTCTCACACCCCCACACCCTTCAGGCCTCTGAGGCCTCACTGTATACCAACCTAGTAACATCTGCTTCTGATTAGATGACTCCTCTAGCCAATTACTCTGATTTACACTCAGGATCTTGTTTTAAAGCAGAAAAACATATTACCACATTGTAGATTTGATTTCCAATAAATATGGTAAGATTAACCACAAAATGTGCATATAGGGAAAAACAAAGCATGTGGTAGGTAATAATTGGCTGAATGCCTATTAAGGATGCAAGTCATTGGATAAATCCTGGTTCACTCTAGCAGATGAGAAATCTGAAGTTCAGAAAGATTCATCTGCCCACAGTTAGAAAGTCTCTGAGAACTGAAACACAGTACCCTCCACTACCTTCCAAATGTGTCTGATGTAAGGTCTTATCAAAAAGAAAAACTCCAGGCCGGGTGTAAAGGCTCATGCCTATAAGACCAGCACCTTGGCAGGCCGAGGTGGAAGAATGGCTTGAAAACAGGAGTTAGATAGCCTAGGCAACATAGCAAGACCTTGTCTCTACCAAAAATAAAAAAATAGAAAAATGGCCAGACACAGTGGCTCATACCTGTAATCCCAGCATTTTGGGAGGCCGTATCAGGAGAATTCCTTGAGTCCAGGAATTCAAGACCAACCTGGGTAGCATAGCAAGATCTCATTCCTACCAAAAAATAAAAAATAAAAAAATTAGCCAGGAGTGATGGTATATGCCTCTAGTCCCAGCTACTGAGGAGGCTGAGGCAGAAGGACCACCTGAGCCCAGGAAGTCAAGGCTATGGTGAGCTGTGATAATACCACTGTACCCCAAACTGGGCAACAGAGACCTGGACTTTAACAAAAAAGAAGAAAAAAAAATTCCCAGACACTTCCCCTAAAGATTCTAATTGTGTCAAAAGTCACCAAGAAAAATTTTACACAGAAGATACAAGAATTAGGATACTGATGAGCATCTGTTGTTACATGCTATATTCAAAGCTTAATTTTGTTAAGAATGATATCTTACATAGCCTAATAGTAGATTAAAAACCTAAGGCAGACATAGCTATTACAGAGATTTAGTGAGAACTTTTCTGAGTATATAACTGATCTAACGACCTGAGACTTTAACCTGTTAACAGTATAAACTCAAGTTGGAATTCAAGAGTACATCTCAAAATAATAGTTTAACTATTTAGCATCATAATAATTACATATAATTTACTTTTCACAATTTATTCCCTGTATTCCATTTAGCGAGTCTCACAAAATTTTAAGTACTAGTCAATTTCATATCTCTTGGTAGGTAAAAAGCCAACACTAAACTCTTTGGACTGAAATCTCATGTATATTTTCAAATTCAAATATAGAAAAAACTTCGAAACCTCAGTTTATTATAGCATTCAACATTTCTCCAAGAAAATCTACCCATTAATAAGTTTTAATAGCCAGGCGTGGTGGCTTACACCTGTAATCCCAGCACTCCGGGAGGCAAAGCCAACAGGATTGCCTGAGGTCAGGGATCCGAGACCATCCTGGGCAACTTGGTGACACTTTGTCTTTACCATAAATCAAAAAAATTAGCCGGGTGTGGTGGCGCACACCTGTGGTTCCAGCTACTTGGAAAACTAAGGCAGAAAGGTTGCCTGAGCCCAGCAGATGGAGGCTGCAGTGGCTGTGAGTGTGCCATTGCACTCCATCCTGGATGGCAGAGTGAGACTACGACTCAAAAAAAAAAAAAAAAAAAAAGTATACTAAGTTTTAATAGTTGGTCTAATTAAAATGCTTAGTAAAAGGTAAAAGACTTATTCAGTCTGAAAAGAAACCAGAGGGTGAAAATGCTTAGTATTTTCTTCTTCATATTACCAAAGATATGTTCAAAGCTATAATTAAGTTAATTTCCTCTCAAATTACATTAAATAAGAAAACTCTCTTGGGAAAAAAGTCTACTTTAACTTAACAATTTCCTCACAATTACCAGGTTTCATTAAAAAGAAGAGGAGCCATTTATCTTCTAAATGTGACAAATGTTCTATGCTAAAATATTGTGTGTCTTTGTTAGGAAGTGCAGAAAGGAGAGAAAATGGATTCCTTTGGCAATTCTGACAAAATCCAAAGATGTATACAATTACCTTGTTCATTCAGAGACTATTTTGGAGCCAAGGATTTCTAGACACTGAATTAAGTAGTACAGAAATAAAGACCAATAAACACAGTCTCTACCCTCAAGAAGTTCACAGCCTATGGAAACACATCAATCTTCAAAAATTCCAAGACAGAAAGTTTAATCTCTAAAAATGTAGTATGTTTTATGAATTATGAAATTTGAAAAAATTGTTCGACTGCAGTGATTCTGTAATTTGGCAACTCTTGTTCAGGTCTCTTAATGCCAACCACAGCACGCAGTAGCAGTCTTAAGATACTTACTGACACACTGCAAGACAATTTTTTACTAATGATATCATTTGAAAGGTCAATAAATGCTGAGGTGTTCTTGAGATGTCTCCTATGCAAAAGTCACACCATATCGCACAGGAGTTCCCAGATTCTTTCATTCCAGTCACACATCTAATCTCCAACTTTCTAGAGCACACATGAGATGAAAGCAAGCAAAGAGTGAGGTCCCGCAACTGCTGATCAAAGGAGGTGTCAAAGGAAGAGGAATTATTTGTGGGGATGGGGAGAAAATTATGTCTCAGAAGAGAGTACATGAGACACAGTAATTTAGTGAAATTAAAGGAGAAAAACACTGGAAGCAAACCTCAGCAAAACACCTTGGATATTTGACAAGGCTTAAATTAGAACCCAGATGATTCTTGTGCTAGGAAAGTCCCGGGTTGATTCTGTTTTGGGAAGAGTATGAGATGGACAAATCAAGCCAACTCCAGTAATCGGTTACCTGGGAAATACACAGGTCTGAGATTCAAGTTCAATCAGCTGGAAATACACATGCCTAAGACTCAACCCCAACAGTTGGGAAACACACTGCCCTAAGAGTCAAATCCAACCAGCTGGGAAACACACTGGCCTAAGATGCAAACCCAACCAGATAGGAAACACACTGGCCTAAAAGCCAAACCCAACCAAATGGGAAACACAATAGTCTAAGACTAAAATCCAACCAGATAGGAAACACTTTGGCCTAAAATCAACTCTAACAAACTGGGAAACATTCTGGCCGAAGACTCAAACCCAACCAGCTGGAAAACACACTGGCCTAAGATTCAAAACCAACCAGCTAAGATACACACTGGCCTAAGACTCAACCTTAGCAAGCTGGGAAACACACTGGCCTAAGATTTAAACCCAACCAGCTAGGAAACACACTGGCCTAGATTCAAACCCAACCAGCTAGGAAATACACTGGCTTAAGACTGAAACCTAACCAGCTGGGAAAGACACTGGCCTAAGACTCAACCATAACCAGCTGGGAAACACACTGGCCTGAAACTCACACCCAAACAGCTGGGAAACACACTGATCTAAGACTCAACCCCAACCAGCTGAGAAACATACTGGCTTAAGACTCAAATCTAACCAGTTGGGAAACAAAGTGGCCTAAGATTCAAACTCAATCAGCCGGGAAAAACACTGGCCTAAGACTCAAACCAATCAGCTGGGAAAAACACTGGCCTAAGGCTCAAACCCAACCGGCAAGGAAACACACTGGCCTAAGATTCAAACCCAACAAACTGGGAAAAACACTGGCCTAATATTCACACCCAACTAGCTGAGAAACATACTAGCCTAAGACTCAAACCCAAACAGCTGAAAAACACACTGGCCTAAGATTAAGCCCTAAACAGCTGGGAAACACATTGACCTAAGACCCAAACACAACCAGTTGGGAAACACTAGCCTAAGACCCAAACCCAACTAGTTGGGAAACACAATGGCCTAAGACTCAACCCTAACCACCTGGAAACATACCAGCCTAAGACTTAAACCTTACCAGCTGGAAAACACATCGGCCTATGACCCAAACCAAACCAGCTGGGAAAGACACTAGTCTAAGGCCCAAATCCAACTAGCTGGGAAACATACTGGCCTAAGATTCAATCCTAACCACCTGGGAAACAACCATCCTAAGACTCAACCCTAAGTAGCTGGAAAATATACTGAACTAAGACCCAAACCCAACCAGCTGGGAAACACACTGGCCTGAGACTCAACCCTAACCAGCTGGAAAACAACCATCCTAAGACTCAACTCTAACCAGCTGGGAAACATACTGACCTAAGACCCAAAACCAATCAGCTGGGAAACACACTAGCCCTTGACCCAAACCCAACCAGCTGGGAAACACATTGGCCTGAGACTCAACCCTAATCAGCTGAGAAACACACTGGCCTAAGACTCAACCCCAACCAGCTGGAAACACTATAGCCTAAGACTCAACCCTAATCAGCTGGGAAACACACTGGCTTAAGACTCAACACTAGCTGGGAAACATACTGGCCTAAGACTCAACCCTAACCAACTGGGAAACACACTGGCATCAAACCCAACCAGCTATGAAACACATTGGCCTAAGACCCAACCTTTACCTGCTGGGAAATACAGTGGCCTAAGACCCAAATCCAACCAGTTGGGAAACACACTGGCCTAAGACTACTTTTCCATTCAAACATTCAGTCAGATACATCCCTGAGACTTATCATCATGAGCAAAAATGAAAGTCTTCCATAAACAATCAATACATTTTACTAAAAAATGTATGCTGAAGGCTAAAGAACTCTATAATTTAAAATATTAACCAATCTGGCCAACACTGCCTAGTTAATCACTTTTTCCTCAATTATTTATATGAGAAGTCATCACACACACAAAAAAAGAAAACTACTTTTAATGGAATTGTGTGCCTTTTAGGTTACATAAATATTATGCAATTATTGGAACTTATTTCCCTCCCTTCTTTCAATTCCACTTTCCCTCAAAATACACTCCTGCAAAGAAAGATTCCTCGGTATTGCTGCACTGAAATCTACCAGTAAAGGAAAACACACTCAACCAGAATGATGGCTAGGAAGAACACTAATCATGAGAGAAGTGCCAAGTGTAAGTCAGATTTGGGATCAAAATGAAATATTTGTGTTAAAGACTACTTTAAAGTAGTCCTCAGACAAATTAAAAGTTCTGCATCCCAAGTCCTCAAAATCTGGTTTGCCCCAAAACTAACCCAGAAAACAAAAGATAACTTACTTTCTTACATCACCACAGTGATATGCCCATCATGTCACAGGAGAATGCAATGACTTCTAACATAAAAAGACATCCTGTAACATATTAAAGTAGACAAAAAGAATGGAAATAATCAACTGCAGAGGCCTACTCCAAAGCTAAATCTGTGAAAAACATGTGAATCGATCTACAGTCTTCCAGACTGAACTAGACTAGATGACTGCATTTACAGTATCACTCTTCAGTATCACTCTTCAGTTGGTAAGGGAAGACCACTCAATCAGCTCCTTAGTTTAAAATGCGGGGGGGGGGATGCTAGGAGCAGTGATCAGCTTAGCCAGTTTCACTAAAACTATTTTAATAGCTCTTCCCATTTGCATCTAAAGGCAAGAAAAACTGAAATGAGGAGAGGGTATAGAAACCATAAACATTAATTCAGAAGGCTTCCTGGCTGCTGGCCGGCAACCCATCCACACAGCACGCCTCAGAAACTCACCTGGCAGATACTGTAAAAAAAACTTTGCTATTGGCCGGGCTCGGTGGCTCAGCCTGTAATCCCACGCTTTGGGAGGCCGAGATGAGTGGACTGCCTGAGCCCGTGGGTTCGAGACCTGCCTGGGTAACTTGGCAAGACCTCACCTCTACAATAAATCAAAAAATTAGCCGGGTTTGGTAGCGTGTGCCTGTAGTTCCAGCTACTTGGAAGGCTGAGCGGAAGGATCACCAGAGCCCAACAGGTGGAGGCTGTGGTGGCCGTGAGCATGCCACTGCACTCCAGTCTGGGCGACAGAGTGAGACTTCAACTCAAAAAAAAGAAAAAACTTTGCTACTACTGTTACTATACCTATCCATGCCTCCACCAGACATGCCCACGTTTTCTGTGTAGAAAGATCCATGTTCTCATCGAAGTACTTCACAAAGCAGTGTAAGAAAGCACAAGTTGCTTAGAAATGGAAAACGAGGACCAAAGTGAATCGCTGTTCAGTCTGAAATGGCAGTTCTGACTCTTCAGGACCTGTTCTACGCCTGGGTTTCTCAAAGTGGAAAGCAATATGAAGAGGGTACCACTCATCGAGCACACTGCCATTAAGTTTCTGCACAGACTGTCTCATTCCGTCCTCAGGAACTTTGCAAGGTAGGAACGGTGACCATCTCCATCTGAACGAAAGAGCACAGCTAAATTCTTTACCGGGGAAGTGGCTGAGATCGATTTGAACCCAGAGCCCAGAGCCAAGACAGCTGGTGAGGAAGACCACAGAGACACCCACCCCAGCGCAGACCGTCCCTCCACAGATCCTAGAAGGGCTTCCAGGCCTGGCCACACATTAGAATGGCCCGTGGGGCTGCTGCCTTTTTTTAAAGCTACCCATGCCTGGGATGCTCATGCAGAACTTGGCCTTCAACCGGTCTGGGTGGGGCAAAAGCAGGGCTGTTGTTTCAGAAGCTGCCCCCGCAGTCTTCTGGGAGCTGGGCTGCTTTCCCACCCTGGACCCCCAGGCAGCCGACGGCAAGCCAGCCCGCGTCGCTTGATGGTGCTGACCCCGTCTCCTTTCCAGGTACCCGGCCAAGCGCTCGGCATGTCTCCCCCTAACAAGGACACGGGGCAGCCGAGATTGCACCTGAGACGGCAACCCTGGAGCCGGGCATACGGAGGAGGGCGGGGTGGAGTAGCCCGGAGACCCCTTGTCCATGCCCCAGACCCCGCGGGCCCACGACAGGGAAGCAAGTCGTGAAACGGGTGAGTCCTGGCTCTCCTGCCTGGCCCTGCTGGCGCCGACCCGCCCGCCAGCCCC
>NW_007062047.1:101615-126692 GCF_000164805.1 Carlito syrichta
CCGCGCCCCGCAACCACAGCAACAGCCCAGCCGCCGCGCGGGAGCCGCCGGGCATCGCGAGACTTCCCGGCGCGCGCGCGCCCGCGCGCGCGGGTGCCAGGTGCGCGCGCACCCCTATGTCGTCGGCCCGCCGGCGCGCTCCCGCCCCCGGCCCGGGTCACGGCGCGGTCACGGCGCTCGGTCCGCTCGAACCCCAGCTCTGGGCGTCGGGCCGGCAGCCCCGCTGGCACCTCCCGGTGAGCCCCGACGGCTGAGCTCCGTGTGGCCCCGGGTGTCCCCTGCACGTCCCCGCGAGACACCCGCATCGCCATTTGCGTCCTCCCTAAGCCTGGGGGCCTCGCCCTCCCCCGCTGCTCCCCCAGAGAAAGGAGAGGCATGGTAGGAGGGAAGAGAGGGAGAGAGAAGGAAGGAGGGCAAGAAGGGAGGAAGAAAGGGAGGGAGGAAGGAAAGAGGAGAGGAAGGGAAGGAATGAAAGGAGGGAGGGAGGGGAAAGGGAAGGAGGGAGAGAAGAAAGGAAGGAGGGAGGGAGGAAAGGGGGAGGAAGGGAGGAAAGAGAGGGTAGGAGGGCAGAAAGGGAGGAGGAAGGGAGAGAGGAAAGAAGGGAGGAAGGGTGAAGGAAGGAAAGAGGAGAGGGAGGGAAGGAGTGAAAGGAGGACAAGAACGGGGGAGGGAGGGAAGGAGCCCATGGTGCCTGCTGATCTGCCCAGTTAAGGGCCCAGGCCTGGTGGCACAGGCAGGGGGGAGGAGTGGCCTTCGGAGGCCTGGGTAGGACAGGACAGGCTCATTCCATGCCCAGAGTCCATGGCTGGTGGGCCACGGGGACAGCGGTGGCTGGAGAGGAGCCAGCTAAGCAGGCTGGTGGAGAACGTGAGGAGGGCCAGGGCCTGCTGGACACCTGAGGGGTGAGCTCAGTACTCTAGGGAAAGGTGAAGGGCAGGCACAAGTGTGTGTGCCCCCCGGGATATTCCTCCAGTCAGCAAATGTTTTGAGCTGCAGCTATGTGGCAGGCACTCTGCACACATGTGCATGCATGCATGTGAACGAGGGGCAGGCCCTGCCTTCCAGTAGCTTGGCTGTCATTAAAGCAAGGAAAGGTAACCTCAGTCACGTGCTCAGAGGGGTATACAGAAGGCACTAATGGGGCACATGGGCAGCCTGGTCTCCTAGTTGATAAGGGTTTTGGGGTCCTGCCTGCCTGGCTTTGAGTCTCGGCTCTGCCACTCACACTGCTACCCTGGCCAAGTCCCTGGATGCCTTTGTTCTTCTTGTGTAAGAGGAGGGCCATGATGGTACCCCCCCATGGGCTGTCCTGCAGGTGACATGACAGGAAGTCTGTGAGTACCTGGAAGAGGGCCCGGCATGCAGTCTGGCTCCTCGCCTGAGGCTACCACGACAGCTGCACGAGTATGTTTTACCATGAAGCCAGGGCCTGACATGTCACCACGTCCCACCAAGAACCCATGTGCTGGCCAGGAAGAGATTTGAGCTGGCTCTGTGTTGCCACATGGCTTTCTCAAACCCGTCCATGGTGTGCTCCAGCTCGGCACAATGGGCTAGGCTCCTGACCTCCTCCTGGGCAGGGGCCTCGCAGAAGGGGCAACTGCAGGGGAGGCTGAGAGGACATGCACCAAACCCATGCCACCAGCCTGCAACCTAGCATCTGCCTTGAGCAGAAGCTGTGGCCAAACATCACGCAGCTGACTGCCTCCAGGGCGGAAGATGCCACCCTGGCCCCTTCCACAGTTTCTGCTCCAGGGGTGGGCCCCACAGCTGTCACCAAGTGGCAGTGTGTCGTCCCCAGTGCTCATCCCAGGGTGTGCTAAGTCAGTTGGGCCTGGGAGAGCCTCGCCTAAATTCACACTGGCCAAGCAGGAGAAGCCTCCTCCTAAGGCCCGTTCAGCAGAAAGAGCTTTGTCACCCACCACCTGGGCATGCGTTGGGAGTTGCCTTCCTTTTCCCTTCCCCCCCCCATCTTTTTCTTCTCTGAAAAGCCTATCAGCAACAGCAACAGGGTGTGGGACCTGGGAGTAGGCTGAGAGGGCAGGAGGATGTCATATGTTCCTGATGGGGGTGACTTCACAGTCCCAGACCCTGCCCCCACCTGCCAGGAGGCAGTTTCTAGCAGACTCCTCCCCCAGGCTAGTGGGGATGACCCCCCTCCTCCGTGTCTCCCCCCATGCACCCTGGAGGACCCTCCCTGCACAGCCTCCCCTTGCTGGAGTTGGCCTCTACCAGCCAGTTTCACATATGTTCACATTTACCTTCAGGAGAAATGACTCACAGCCACACAGGACGGGGCCTCAGACCTTGGGGGTTGGGGGGCAGCAAGTCCTCAGTTGCTTATGAGGCAAATCTTCCTCCTTATGAGGAAGATTCTTCCTCCTTATCAGGCGGATCTGAAAACTTTCAAGTTCTGTTCCCACCTCACCACACGACCTTGAGCAGATTCAGCTTTCCAAGCGTCCTTTCCTCCATCCAGAAGTGGGGCCTATGTCACACAGTGACATATGGATTATTAGATGAGATTATGCATATACATGGACTGAACTGTGTCCCCCCCATTCATGTGTTGAAGCCCCAGGCCTCTGTGGGATAGGAATAGGAAATGGGGTCTTGGAAGGTCATGAGATTGAGGTCAGGAGGCTGGGTCCTCGTGGAGGAATTAGTGCTTTTGTAATGAATGACCGACCCCCCCCACACACATTCTCCCTCTCCCCGCACCATATTTGAGGACACAGCAAGAAGACAGCCCTCACCAGGAACCAAATCAACCAGAGCTGTGAGAAGTTTAAACCACCCTGTCTATAATGGGCTGAATATTATGTCCCCACAAAATGCGTGTGTTGAAATTCCCAACCCCGATGATGGATTAGGAGATGGGCCTCAGGAGGGGATCAGGCCATGAGGGTGGCACCTTCATGAATGGGGTCAGTGCCCTTAGAAAGGGAGACCCAAGAGCTCATTTGCCAGGACACAGCTGGAAGACAGCCATCCATGAGTGAGGAGCAGTCCTCACCAGACCTCAGATCTGCCAGCTGCTGATCCTGGACTTCCTTGTTTTTTAAAACCACATCGTTTGTGTTATTTAGTTAGAGTAGCCCGAGTGGACTAAGACACAGTCTGTGGCATTTTGTATGGCAGCCTGTCTGAGTGCCATCCTATATCCAGACCCTCCTGCCCCAGCCATGCCTTCAGATGGTAGCAGCCCCACTGATGTCTTGACTACAATGCTTAAGAGCACCTGTGCCAGCCCCCTGCTAAGCTCCTCACCACCTCCTCACCTACAGAAACTGTCAGGAATACAAATGCTGATTGCTGTTTTAAGCCCCTAGTTTTGGGTAGCTTGTTATGTAGTAATAGATGAGTGTTACAGCAAGGCCAGAAGAAAGGACTGGCCCTTCCTTCTTGACCCTGGCTATCTTAAGAAACAGTAAAAAGACAAAGACAAATTATTGCCACAGGGCCATACTTAACTTACACAGACACTCACCATGCAACTTTCAAGGTAAGTGGTTTTCACCAGTAAGGCCTGAGAGGCACAAGCATTTGGCCCCTGAATGGGCGCAGGAAAAGTCTCTCACAGGGGCCTGTGGCCTCTTCCTCATCAATGTTGAGACTTTCTGTAGTTCCTTGTACATGGTGAGGGAAGGGGTGGACTTGCTAGTTACAATCCTGCGGACTTCTAACGTGACTGTGGCTAGGCCACAACCACCTCACTGGGGACCTCAGGAGGACCGGTCCCGTGCTCTCCCAGCCCCCACCCACAGTATACACAGTCCTTGATGTGCTGTTTTTTCCTGTGTCTAACTTTTTCTTATATTTACAATATCATTTCTTTCTCACTATGCCCACTTTTTGCATTCATACTTGTCAAATTTCTTTTCTGCTGTCATTGGCTAGTATGTTTCAACCTCTTCTTAACCTGAGTTACTCTTATGTAGAACTAAAATTTTTTTTAAATTATCTCCAGTCAGTTCACTTTAGGGCTTCACTATTCAAGGCATTGTGTTGCTCCTAGTGACGGTAAGCACATAAAGAGATGCATGAATGATTTTAAGCTCTGGGGAATCATCTGATGCCTCTGCACTTGATAGATTTAAAGATACCAATGTGTCCTTTGAGACTCTAGTGGATGATGAAGTAATCTGGGAGCTCAGAAAATTCAATGCACCTGGATTATCAGGAGAATAACTTAGAGGAACAAAATCTAAGTGAACTTCAGAAATCGTGCTATTATCTTTTTTGTTGTAGTTAATTGCATCATTTGGAAGACATTGGATATAAACATGTAATGAAATGCAATGTCTTTATTCAGAAAAAATGATGAAAAATGAGGTAAAAAAATAGACCTAGTATTTATATCTGTGTTTACACAGCGCTTAACATTTTACAAAACATGTTCATTTGCAGTGTTACATCTGATCCTAACAACACCGCAGTGTTTTATACAGAGGGATGTTATCCCTGTTCTATAAACTGCAGAGAAAGCTGAAGTGCAGTGACTTACTCAAGCTCAAATGGCTCCTAAAAGGCTGAATTACAGCTGTGGTCTAAAACTCCTAATGTTATGTGGGTAAAAACTTGCACCACAAGGGAGAGAAGATAAATAAGAAGGAAAAAATATAAACTTAATGAGAAAACGGAGCTGGCCATCTTTACACAGGATAATGAGCCATTGCTGAGTAGCTATAAAAGGATCATATGCTTCCCCATGCATGTAACAATCCGGGTGATGTACAAGAAGCTGGGCATTTTGCCATCAGCCGGAAGGATGTTGGTGTTGACGGCAGCCACCATGGCTTCTAGGGCTGTGAAGAAGCCTCATGCGTGGCCTGAGGGCTGGTGCCCAGGGTTCCATATTGCTGGAGCATTCACCATAGCCCTGGGGCCTGCGACTCTTTGTAAGTTTCCTGTGGCTGAACCGGGAAAGGCAGAATATGCCAGTTTCCAGAAATTATGATTCCATAAGATATTTTTGAGGAGGAAAGAAGGCTGGTGTCTTTCAGAGTGCAAAGTGGTTGTGGAATGCCAAGAATTGCTTTGGACGAAGTCCCGTAGAACTTGGTCACTGTGTTCCTGAACTATGAAACATGAAAATGTGGGTCAAGGAATAGTTTCTCTTGATAAATAAACAATTAAGGAATAAAAAAAGAAACTGGAGCAACTAGATTAACTCAGCACTTGTCTGCCTCAGTGCAGTGGGGCTCATCGTGGGCTCATTCAAAGGCTATTGGGAGGATTCAATGAGGTCAAATATGGAAAGAATGGACATGACACAATCAGTGGGAGTTGCTATTTATGATGTTGTTTTAATCAGGACAGACAGGATTCCAGATACAGAGGAGCAGATGAGTTTTCATGCTGCATTGTAATATGCCAACAGTCAACTCTTATCTAGGAAATGAAGTTAGTATTCCTCTCTGACTGCCTCCTTCACAGAAAAGATTCTCCATAAGGGATTATGTTCTGAGCACCTTCAAGGTAGCAATGCAGGAAATGTGGCCACCATCTCTCTCTGGCAGGCTTTCTTCTTCTTGCCATTTGAGCAAGGCCATGCTGTGGGGTCTCGAAGGGCGTGTGAACACTCATTCATTCAGACCTGCACGGCTGGCTGGCAGCTTCAGAATTCAGTGACTGACATGGAGAGAGCAGGTGTTGTGCTCTGCAATTCCCATGAACAGCTCCTGTGGTCTGAGAGGTCCACTGAGGGCGCTCACTGTCACCCAGGGAACAGGTAGATGGGTTTTTTTTGGGGGGGGGGCAGTAGCTGTGAGAGACTCCCCCACAAGGAAGGGCTTCCTTGGATGAACTTGCCAGCCTGGCATGACCGCTTTCCTCAGATGTGACCACTTGGGCCCAAGGACCCCACTCTGCCAGCGGTTCTTTTGGGTCCATAACTTATCTCCACGGTGGCCCTCCTGCCACTGCTGCCAGCCCTGGGGACCTGTCTTCCAAAGGCATGTCATATGAGCTGGTAATCTTGTCTCAGGCAGTTGATCATTCATGGTTAGAACATGGCTGTTGGTTGAATTCGAGACCATTTGGACCCATCTACACCCTGTGACATCAACTTGTGGCTCTGTTCTGTCCTGTCTGATTTGAGAGGCTTAGGAATTATGTCACTTGGCAAATGAATCCTAAATCAAACCTTTTTAGATGGCACCCCTGAGCATGTTTCTCAATGTTGGGTCCATAATCAGTGTTCACTGGTAGAGGTTTTCCAGGTTACCAAGATGAGTTTACAAACTTGAAGTAGCTCAGGGCACTGCCCACCCCCCAACACTCGCATGTATATGTGCGACATTCTTTTGGTAAATACCACTGTCAGGTGTTGCTCTCTGCTCTCATTGCAGGGATGCTCAAACCCAGCATGTTGGGCTGGGCATGGTGGCTCACTCCTGTAATCCTAGCACTTTGGAAGGCAGAGGAGAGAAGATTGCTTGAGTTCAGGGGTTCAAGACCAGCCTGGGTAACTTGGCAAGACCTCATCTCTACAATAAATTTTTTTTTTTAAATTAGCTGGGTGTGGTGGTGCATGCCTGTAGTTCCAGCTACTTGGAGGCTATGATGGAAGGATCACCTGAGCCCAGCAGATCGAGGCTGTGGTGGCCATGAACGTGCCACTGCACTCCAGGCTGGGTGGCAGAGTGAGACTCCAACTCAAAAACAACACCACTAAAAAACAAAACCAAGCCGGGCTCGGTGGCTCAGCCTGTAATCCCGCGCCTTTGGGAGGCTGAGGTGAGTGGATTGCCTGAACCCGCCGGTTTGAGACCCGCCTGGGCAGTGAGACCTCATCTCTACAATAAATAAAAAAAAAATAAAAAATCAGCCGGGCGTGGTAGTGCATGTCTGTAATTCCGGCTACTAGGAAGGCTGAGGCGGAAGGATCACCGGAGCCCAGCAGGTCAAGGCTGCGGTGGCCGGGAGCGGTCACTGCACTCCAGTCTGGGCGACAGAGTGAGACTCCAACTCAAAAAAAAAAAAAAAAAAGCAATAAAACAAAACCAGCATGTTGGTGGCTGCATTGGACAGAGCAGTCCAGTTGAGTCAAATCCAGTCAGAGGAGGCACATGCCAGCAGGGAACAGTTCTACAGTCCTTTTTAATTCCACTTGTGTTTTTAGATCTTAATTAAAAGAATACAGAAACAATCTTATTAATATTGCTTGATTTCTATTGATCTGTATTGAGCTTGCCTTTCATTTCTCTACCACTCAATCTTGAGATCGCTTGTGATTTAGTAATTGTTATCTTTACATTTTCCTACCTGACACTAAATTAAATTATGCAGTCTTTGAAATTTTACTCTATACTTTCCTTTCCAGATTAGTGTTAAAACTTCCCCTTCCAGAATATGGAATTTTATCCTTACCTTTTGTGGGTTTTTTTCATCTTTTCTTTCTCCTGAGATATATTATTTTTCCCTTTGACCACAATCATGGTGACCTTTCTTTTTCTTTTTTCTTTTACTAATATCTTAAAGATGTTTTAATTGCTCATTGGAAAACTATGTTAAATTTAATGATATGCCATTTTTGAAGTTTAACATTTAAGAAAATTATTCCTTCCCCAAAGTTGCATGAATAGAAAGAAAGAAGGAGAGAGAGAATTTCTTCACACATAGACCACAAAATAATAAATTTTAAAAGATTTCTTAAAACAGGAAAGATCCTGGTCAAAGTGATACCTGTTTCATCCCCTCTGAGATATTGGTTAATAGCCTTTGACTGTCAAAATCAGCATTTCCCAAGATGAATGTATACCTAGATAATCTAATCCTGTGAATGCTTCCAGAAAAAACAAAGGGGGGAGGGTAAGCCATTTTTTCAATTGTCAGTTACTATGTTTTGCACTTAACAAAACTCCATTCAAACTATCTCAGTAGATAGTGGCTCAGCCTGTAATCCCGGCCTTGGGAGGCTGAGGTTAGTGAATTGCCTGAGCCTGCGGGTTCGAGACCCGCCTGGGCAACTTGGCGAGACCTCATCTCTACAATAAATAAATAAATAAATTAGCTGCGTATGGTAGCGCACGCCTTTAGTTCCAGCTACTTGGAAGACTGAGGCGGAAGGATAGCTGGAGCCCAGCAGGTCAAGGTTGTGGTGGCTGGGAGCGGCCACTGCACTCCAGTCTGGGCGACAGAGTGAGACTCCAACTCAAAAAAAAAAAAAAAAAAGGTACTTATTGGTTTCACTGACGGTTGAATTGCGGAGGTGGGCAGTGTGATCAAGCCTCCAGCTCCACTTCTTTGCAGTACTCTGGGTTGCATTTTTCTCTGTGAGTCAGATTCTCTCTCTTGTCTTCAAAGTGGCTGCAGGGCTCCAGCCCTCCCATTTGCACATCACAGTCTTCAGAGTCTGAGAGAGGATAAGTGCTCTTGAAATACCCCCTCCCAAAGTGCTGAGATCTGCCCTTATTGGGCCTTGTCAGGTCACATGCCCTTTACCAAGCCAATCATTGTGGAAGAAATAACATGCAGTGATTGGTTAGCCTAGATCACATGTTCCTTTTTGGAGCTGCAGAATGCTGATTTCCCTAGAATTACAAGACTCAAATAAAACACTGAATGCCACTGAAGCAATCAACAGATGTCCACTATAAATAAGTTGGAGAAATATTGACCTATACTACCTCTTAATTCAAACACAGTCTTGAAAATGGAGAAGACCGCAAATCTGGAGAGTAAGCATTGAGAAGTCGCCAAGCTGGCGACATTTACCACCACAAGAACTTACTATAAGAACCCAGTAGAACATAAGGCCATAAGGAGAAAACTTGATCTGTTCCGTATACCTCTTTTACCTTGTGACACACAGTAAGCACTCACTGGATATTTGTGGAATTCGTGCAAATACTGCTTTCTAATGAAAGACCTTTGATGTGAGCATGAGCAAGCAAAGGGAGGGAGGACTATTAAAACCCCAAGTAGACTCCTCTGAGAAAATGGGGGTGGGGCGGTTTTTCCAGCTCTGGTGAGGCCTGGCCTTCAGCCTCTGAATCAGATCTTCCTTTCCCTTGGTTCCCTTGGACAGACGTTTCTCAGCTTATGATGGGGTCATGTCCTGATAAACCCATCAACATTCAAAAATGCACACAGTGCCCCCTAAACCTGTCATAAAGTCGAAAAATTCCAAGTGGAACCATTGTAGGTCAGAGGCCATCTGCATTTCGATACCCAAAATACTCAACCTTCCATAGGAGATTCCTGGAGCCTGAAGGAGCCCATGCCATTCACAGCATCCAACACACAGCTTCATATAAGAAGGGATGGAAACACATTCAGAAAACACTAGAAGCCATTTTGTCCTTAAAAAATGTGTACTAAACCATGTTGTACTGTAAGATTGTGAGTTGCAATCTCAAAGTCATAGGATTGACACACATACAGTCAACTGATCTTTGACAAGGGCACTTAGAACACACGTGGGGAGAGTATTTAGTAAATGATGTTGGAAAACCAGGTATCATGTGCAAGAGAAGGAAATCAGACCCTAATTCTACATCATACACAAAAATTAATGACTTAAAGACTTAAACATAAAACCTGAAACTATAAAATTCCTGGAAGAAAACAAGAGAACATTTTCTTGACGCTGGTGTCGGCAGTGGTTTTTTGGCTATGACACTAAAAGCACAAGGCAATAAAAACAAAAACAGGTTCAGTGGCTCACACCTGTAATCCCAGCACTTTGGAAGGTGGAGGTGAGAGGATTGCCTGAGTTCAGCGGTTCAAGACCAGCCTGGGCAACTTGGCAAGACCTCATCTCTATAATTAAAAAAAAATTCAGCAAAGCATGGTGGTGCATGCCTATGGTCCAGCTACTTGGGAAGCTGAGGCAGAAGAATCGACTGAGCCCAGCAGGCCGAGGATATGGTGGCTGTAAGCATGCCACTGCATTCCAGCCTGGGTGACAGAGTGAGACTCCAACTCAAAAATAAAAAATAAAAAATAAAAAATTAAATAAAAGCAAGAATAAACAAGTGGGACTTCAAGCTAAAAAGCTTCTGTACAGCAAAGGAAGTAATCAACAAATAGAAAGGCAGCTACAGGATGGGAGAACATATTCAGAAACCACATATCTAATAAGGAGTTAATATCCAAAATATACAAGGAACTCATACAACTCAATAGTAAAACAGCAAATAACCTGATTTAAAAATAGGCAAAGGTTGAGTGTGGTGGCTCACACCTGTAATCCCAAAACTTTGGGAGGCCAAGGTGGGAGGATTACTTGAGCCCAGGAGTCAAGACCAGCCCAGGGAACATAGTGAGACCTCATCTCTCTGGGAGGGGGGGGAAGCATAGCTGGGTGAGGTGGTGTGTTCTTGTAGTCCCAGCTACTTGGGAGATTAAGGCAGAAGGCTTGCCTATGCCCAGGAAGTTGAGGCTGTAGTGAGCTGTGATTATGCTACTACTGCACTCCAGCCTGAACAACAGAGACTCCAACTCAAAAAAATAAAAGTAGGCAAAGAACCTGAATAGATTTTTTTTTTCAAAGAAGACATACAAATGGCTAACAGATGCATGAAAAGGGCTAACATCACTAATTATCCAGAAATCAAAATCAAGACCACAATGAGCTATCATCTCACACCTGCTAGAAAGGCTATTTTCAAAAATAAAAGACTTAAGTGCTGGCAAGGGTTTGCGGAAGGGGGGACCCTGGTGCCCTGTTGTGGGAATACAAGTTGGCATAGCTGCTGTGAAAGGCAGTATCGAGACTGAGGTACCATGTGATCCCCAATCCTACTTCTGGGTATGTATACAAAGGAAAAGAAGTCAGGCTCTCAGAGAGAGTGAGCTGCTTTCCCATGTCCATGACACACACACACACACACACAACCAAAAATGTATACACACTTTAAGAAAAGAACACTGCATTAAAATTAAAATACTCGCCAGGTGCGGTGGCTCATAATCCCAGCACTTTGGAAGGCTGAGGTGAGAGGATTGCCTGAGCCTGTAGGTGCGAAACCAGCCTGGGCACTTGGCAAGACCTCATCTCTACAATAAATCAAAAAATTAGCTGGGCATGGTGGCACATGCCTGTAGTTCCTGCTACTTGGAAAGCTGAGTCAGAAGCATCACCTGAGCCCAGCAGGTTGAGGCTGTGGTGGCCAGGGAATGTCCCTCTGCCCTCCAGTCTGGGTGACAGAGTGAGATTCCCATTTAAAAAAAAATTGCAATACTAAATATATACTGATAACAAAAGATGAACACAAGTCATGTTTGACTTCTGCCATTACAAGAGGTGCTCAGAGTGGTTCCCATCAGCGCCCAGACACTTCTGGTATTAGCAAACTAAAGTCATACATGGATAGGATCTCTTAAATGTGTAGACATTTTTTTGGCACCGTGTGTGTGTGTGTGTGTGTGTGTGTGTGTGTGTGTGTGTGTGTGTGTGTAAAGGAGTATTAGTCATAAAAGGAGGGAACTCTGCCATCTGTGAGACTGGGGGCCAGGCACTAATTGAAGTAAGCCGCTACAGGACATACTGCATGGCCTCATGTATGTGTGGGATCTAAAACAGACTCACAGAAAGACTAGAATGGTGGCCACCGGGCTGGGGACGGGGAGGAGCTGGGAAGATGTCGGTCTGGGGCACAAACTGCCAGCTCCAGGACATACACGCTCCGGCGAGTCCAGCGTACTGCATGGCAGCAAGGGTGAATCCTGCCTTGTGGACTTGCGGCTTGCAAGGAGGCCAGATTTTTAAATTACTAGGCATGCATCAGTAAGTACCTTATACCTAAATGAGGCTGTGAGGATTGTAAACAGGGTGTCATTTCTATGGAGAGATGAAACTGACAACTGCCACAGGTGAGATTACTGGAGAATGTGGGATGATTTGAGTTTTTCCCATCAGAAAGAAAATGTTTTGGGTGAAGCTACAATTTTGTTTTTGTTTTTGTTTTGAGTCAGGGTCTCACTTTGTCACCAAGGCTGGAGTGCAGTGCCACAGTCATGACTCACCACAGCCTCAACCTCCTGGGCTCAGGTGATTCTCCTGTCTCAGCCTCTCATGTAGCTAGGACTAGAGGTGTGCACTACCACACCTGGCCCACACCAATCCTTTCTAACTCTAATTCCATGTTCACAGCAAGTCCCCTCACCTTGACATGGTTTCTCTGTTGTATTCCAGCTCCGCTGTGGTAAATACTGGATTCACCCCAGAAAGATCACCAAAATCACACACAGTTCCTAAGGGCATGGAAATGAGACTCGGAAGACACTCAGCATTCAGGAGGTAGATGACATGCCACTTGCAAGCCACTCTACCAGACACTGCACCACAGCAGTGATGCTGGGACCTTTCCTGGCCATCCTAACCACAGTCCCACCCTGGGGAATGTCATCTAGCACTTCAGATGGTACCTGTACTCTAAACACTGTTGGCTGGTGCCATTTCTGTTTCCAACCCCCATTTCTCTTAAGTTCCCATCTACACTTCCAGCTGCCAGTGTACATGAAAAATCTCTCCTTGGCTGTTCTGATAGTGCTTAAAACAGAATGCATAAACCAAACACCGTGTTTCTCCTCCTCCACCCACTCCATGTACAGTCCATCGAGACCACAGAGAACCGCTTCCCTTTCGTCAGTGACCACCATGTCCAACATGGTCCTCATTGGCACAGGTGCCTGAGCTGGAAACCTTCCAGGAACTCCTGAGCAGTTCTCCCACTCCTACCACTGCTGATTTTGATCTTTTAATTTCATGTGTGTAGGGCCAGGCACAGTGGCTAACGCCTATAATCCCAGCACTTTGGGAGGCCGAGGTAAAAGGATTGCCTGAGTCCATGGGTTTGAGACCAGCCTGGGCAACTTGGCAAGACCTCATCTCTACAATAAATAAAAAGAATTAGCCAGGTGTGGTGGCGCATGCCTGTGGTTCCAGCTACTTGCAAGGCTGAGGCAGAAGTATCTCCTGAGCCCAGGAGATTGAGACTGTGGTGGCCGTGAGCATGCCACTGCACTCCAGCCTGGGCAGCAGAGTGAGACTCTGACTCAAAAAAAAAAAAAAATCGTGTGTGTATGTGTGTGTGTGTAGACTCAGAGTCTCACTATGTTGCCCAGCTGGTCTTGAACTCCTGGGCTCCTGGGCTCAAGCAATCTTCCTGCCTTGGCCTCCCAGAGTGCTGGGATTACAGGTGTGAACCACAGTGCCAGGCCTCCACCACCGCTGGTTCATGTGACACTCATCATCTCAAGTCTGGACTTTTGAACTGAACATGAACTGCCCCTAGTTTTTTCCTCTTCCAATCTATTCTCTACAATGACCACAAAGCCGGGCACAGTGGCTCACACCCATAATCCCAGCACTTTGGGAGGATTGATTGCTTGAGCCCAGGAGTTCAAGACCAGCTTAGATGAGCAACAGAGCAAGATGTCGTCTCTACAGCAACAACAACAACAAAATTTTTAAATTGTTGGGCGTGGTGTTGCATGCCTCTTGTCCCAGCTACTTGGGAGGCTGAGGCAGAAGGACTGCCTGAGACCAGAAGGTTGAGGCTGCTGTGACCAGTGATTGTGCCACTGCACTCCAGCCTGGGCAACAGAGTGAGACCCCTATACTAAAATAAAAAATAAAATGAAATAAAAAGATTTACGATGATCAAAATACGGTCATTTCTGTTTTCTGCTTAGCATCCCTCGAAGGCTGCCTGTCTACTGAAGTTCTCTTCAGATTCCTTCCCTGGCCTCACAGACTGTCTGCTCTCTCCCCCAAGCAGGCCCAGTCTCCCTCTCCTGTACACCCTAGCCCATCCCTCTCCAGCGCAGTCCTCTGTGTCTGTGCCTCTCAGGGATCTCTGGTTTAGAAGTCTCTGTCCCGCTGGTGCTGTCTTTAACCTGAACATCCCCTGTGAACTGCCCAAGGCCTCACCTCAGGGTCCCTGATGCCAGCTGGAAGAAAGAACAGCTCTCTCCTCCAGGGTCCCACAGCTCACCGTATCCGGTGGTCACATCAAAGTTGGGGATTGTGGCTCCTCAGGGGCTGGTCATCCCTGCGGCTGGCACTTGGCCCACGCAGCACTCAGCAAACAGGAGGATGCAAGCTGAAGTGGACTGCAACAGCACTGGCTTCTGTTTTCAGAAGTTTCTCTGAGGATACCAGCCAGCCTGATGTGTGAAGTAGCCACTGCTCTGTTAGGGTTGTCTCATTGACAACTAACTATGCTAAGAGTCCTGTCTGCAGGGCGCGGTGGCTTACGCCTGTATTCCCAGCACTTTGGGAGGCAGAGGTGAGAGGATTGCCTCAGCCCAGGGGTTCAAGACCAGCCTGAGCAACTTGATGAGACCTTGTTCCTACAACAAATCAAAAAATTAGCTATGCATGGTGGCTCGTGTCTATAGTTCTAGCTACTTGGGAGGCTGAGGTGGAAGGATTCCCAGCAGGTCAAGGCTGTGGTGGCCATGAGCAGGCCACTGCACTCCAGCCTGGATGACAGAGTGAGACTCTGACTCAAAAAAAAAAAAAAGTCCTGTCTAGGTCTGGTTCATTCTCTGGCCAATGTACATGGTTCCATGAGCATATTAGGTGTATTGTTTGGAATTCAATAAACATGTCTGACTTCAGAAGAAGGAAGCCTGGGTCAGAAGCCCTCTCCAGAGCAGCAGTGATGGGGAGCTCTAGCCCCCTCCTTCACGCAGAGCTAAGCCTTCTGCGCTCTCAAGGTTGTCAGAGCACCTAGGGCAGAAACCATGCAAGGCTGAGACTCCTCACACACCAGGGGCAGCACAGAGGTCACCGTGAATAGCCAGATGGCGAGTCATCTTGTATATGGAGTTAAATTACTCTTTTCTTTTTCTTGCTCAAAATGTTTAAGTGCTACATTGTCCCCACTCATATAAGAAAGGAACAATCGGGTTCAGGTTCAGTGGCTCAGCCTGTAATCCCAGCACTTTGAGAGGCCAAGGTAAGTGGATTGCCTGAGGCTGCGGGCTTGAGACCCACCGGGGAACTTGGTGAGAACTTGTCTCTACAATAAATAAAAAATGAGCTGAGTGTGGCTGCACACACCTGTAGTTCCAGCTACTTGGAAGGTTGAGGTGGAAGGATAGCCTGACCCCAGCAGGTCGAGGCTGCGGTGGCCGTGAGCATGCCGCTGCACTCCAGTCTGGGTGACAAAGTGAGACTCCATCTCAAAAAACAAAAACAAAACAAAAAAAACTTGTTCAGAATCTGTAGTTTTAAATCTACATCTATCTTCCAAATTATATTACTTTTTTAAAACTTCTTGTGTAGGCTGCTGTGATACATTCTTTCTCTAACAACTGTTACTGATTAATGATGACAGAGATACTAGTGACTTCAGGAAGAGGATGCCAATTGTTACTAAGTATCTATGGAAAACAATGGTGCTATGTGGGCCAGAGTCCCTGGAGCACTGTCTTGCTCAATCAACTCACAGTCAGCCAGCTCATCAGCTAAACCTGTTAGGCTGGAAGCAATGCACTGTCCATCATAGCATGCTAGTGAGCCCGGGGCAGTTGGGCGGAGTGGGGATCAGCCAAGTCCTGAGGTCCAGACGAGACTCCAAATGAGCTCTAGCCAACAGCAAGACACTGTCTCCTGTGATCCACTCCATGTAGCTACACACACAGGCGAGTGTGGCCAGTGTCTTCTGCTTCTCAAGCACCACTCATTCAGCCGAGGCTCGATCACTGTCCATGGGCAGACAGTGTAGGGGGCTGACCTTAACCTCAGGGGCCCAGGATTAAGAAGGGACCATGAGCTGGGCTCGGTGGCTCAGCCTGTAATCCCGTGCCTTTGGGAGGCTGAGGTTAATGGATTGCCTGAGCCCCCCTGGGCAATTTGGCGAGACCTCATCTCTACAATAAATCAAAAATTAGCCGGGCGTAGTAGCACGCGCCTATAGTTCCAGCTACTTGGAAGGCTGAGGCGGAAGGGTCGCCGGAGCCCAGCAGGTCGAGGTTGCAGTGGCCAGGAGCGGCCATTGCACTCCAGCCTGGGTGACAGAGTGAGACTCCGACTCAAAAAAAAAAAGAAGGGACCATGGTGAATCCTGGGACTTCCTAGTGTTCCCCATGTAACCAGGAGGTGTAGAGCAGGAGCTTGTCTCCCCCCAAAGATGACACCGATTGATAGTCTGGTCCTGGATCTCACCTGGGCAAGATCCCTCAATGCCTCTTGATCCCTCAATGCCTAGTTGTGGAGAAAGTGGAGTTTTCAAAGTGCTGTGGAGCTTTATGATTGTGCAGATCCAGTGATGTCGCCCACTTAAGAGTCCTCGTGCACTCCTGAGGGCTATGTGGAGGGGAGCAGAGCAATGGGCACCCTCCTAGGACACTGGCATTCTAGATCCTTCATCAGGGGGTGACTGTGCACTTGTTGTGCCTGGCAAGCTCTTGGTGCCTCACAAGCACAAAAACATCCCCCAAGGGCTCTCCTTCTAACAGGGAGATCCAGACCACAGATCTGTAGCCTCGAGGTAGAGTGATGACTGCCCCAGAAAAGGGGCTGGGAGCGCAGGGGCACAGCAACTGCTTTGAGACTTTAGCTAGAGTAAGAAGGGGACCTGGCTTGAGGAAGTTGGAAGCGTGGGCTTGTGGGGGGGAACTCTTGGCAGAAGGGGTGACCTGACAGGCCGGCCCACCCCAGCAAGAAAGGGAGAGAAGCAGAATGAGCAGGCCTGCAGCCGGAGGCCCTGTGGCTTGCTGTGACCTATCTGGCCACGGGGTTGAAAGGATGCTCTGGCTGCTGGATTGAGAACTGACAGGATAGGTAGGGCACTTCATGGCGCGCAGGCGCAGGATGCCCCACAGGCTGGGAAGCTAAGCAGGGTCGCTCCTGGTGAGCCCTTGGATGGGAGACCTGGCGCACAGAGAACTGACAGGACAGGCAAGTGGAGCTGGACCTGGGGTCCTGGAGAGGGCATGGTGCTGGCGGGCCTCGTGCGATGGAGTGGTCTGAGTAGTGGGCAGTGTCAGGTGATATCTACAGACAGAGCTGTTAGGACCTCCCAACAGACCAGAGATAGGAGTGAGAGGGAGAGAAAGAGGTGTCGAGGAAGGCTTGAAGCACTGGGCAGGAGCCACCAGACAAGGGGGAATTCCAGCTCCACCAGCCACCGGAGCTGAGGGTGCCATGGCAGACACTGAAGTCATGGGGAGTCGGGTCCCTTCCCCTCTCCTCCAGTTTGCCAGAAGTCTTCCTGCACTCGGGAAACCATGGGTAGAGATGCCATTGTCCCACCCGGAGAATGCTGGGAGGGGCTGACCGCTTAGACCACCTCCTTGCTTTGGGCCTCAGTTTCCCTAGTTGAAACATGATACAAGCCAGCTGGAAAAGACAAAATTCCTTTCCATTTGGTAGATTCAGGGACCTGGATATTTCAAGCAATTTCCACATTTTTTTTTCAGTCTGAATCTCACTCTGTCACCCAGGCTAGAGTGTGGTGGCACATTCACAGCCACCACAGCCTTGACCTGCTGGACTCAGGTGATTCTTTTGCCTCAGCTTTCCAGGTAGCTGGAACCACAGGTACGCACCACCATGTCCAGCTAATTTTTGATTTATTGTAGAGATGAGGTCTTGCCAAGTTGCCCGGGCTGGTCTCAAAACCCTGGGCTCAGGCAATCCTCTCACTTTGGCCTCCCAAAGTGCTGGAATGACAGGTGTGAGCCACCATGCCCAGCAAATTTCCACACTTTTCAAGACCTCTCTCTTATATATTTTTTTCTTGAAAAAACATTCAATAAAAAATCCAAACTTAGACATTGTCTTTTTGGGTTTAAAACTATTGGGTGATCAAAATTTGAATATCAAAAAAAAAAAATTTGCAGGGGTGGGATTGGCAGTGGAGGGAAACTGCCAGGGGAGGGGTGGCACACCTCATCAACAAGGGTACCTGCATAATGAACATTTGTATACCTAATCCTGAATTGTACCCCACATCTTTAAAATAAAAAATTTAAGAAAAAAAATGTTTACATAAGACAGCTTCTTTCAAATCAACACGAGTATGTCTGCAATTGTTTATTTGGTGCCTTGTTCCCGGGAGGCTCACACAAAGCAGGAAGTGTATTTCCTGCATTGTATTTAATCAGACACTTTGCTCCCAAGGGGGACCTGCAGCACACATTTCACCACCATGAAAATGTCCCCTTCCACCTTAATGGGCCTTGGTGGACTAGAGCTGCTTCTCGGGCTGCCGGAAAATATGGCTCCTGGAGTCCCTGCTGTCCTCCCCAGGCTGTCCTGCCCCTTGGCAGCAGCACTGGTGATCAAGTTTGTGCAGAAGTCTCTAGGGAAGGGTGAAGATCACTAGCCGTCTGGTGCGCAGAAGAATATAATTAGGCTGAGCGTCCTAGCTGCAAAACTTCTGTAGCACCGCAGGGAAAGTCCCACATGCAAGTACTTATGCACAACAATATTTAGAATATCGTAGAAAACTGCATTAGGGCTATGTATGCTGCATATGGTGTATGGGAAACATGCGAGTTTCATGCTTGGCCTTGGGCCCCTCCCCAGGATGCCTTGCTGCCTACATGCAAATATTCCAAAACCAGGAAAAATCCACACTTGAAGCACATCAGGCCCCAAGCATTGTGGAGAGGGATGCTCAACCCACAAACAGTCACACAAATGAACATAACCTAACTGTGGATAATCTCAAAAACTGTGTGGCGCACAAACGGCACCTCTGCTTCCTGGGAACATTCTGCTAGACCCAGGAATCATCATGGCCATCATCCCACCATTGGACCTTGTGCATGCTGAGTACCCACCACGTGCCAGACACTGTGCCAAGAAACATTGTGATGGCTCCCTAAACAACTCCCCACCCCACGAGAACAGTGTCATCACTTTCTTGTCAAGACAGCTGGACTCGCACTTGGGACCTCTTGACCCCAAGCCCATTCCAGGAGTGCTAGCGAGGGTGAAGTTAGAGTGGAGAGAAAACAGATCTGTACTCACACCAGTGCCACGGCATCTGCTCAGGACAGAGGCCAACACCTGTGTCTGCATCATGGGCATTTTGCAAGCCAGTGACATGCGATCCAAGGCCCGGCAGGTATGACCAGGGGCCACGGCTGGCGAGACCAATGCTGCCTCATTCTCAGGGTTTCCCCAGGGCCCACAGCAGAGTCCAGCATACTGTAGGCATGCCATAAATGCTCAAAGAGTAAGTGAACCTAACGATGACCCCACAGGGTGAGTGAGCCAAACTGGAACAGGTAAAAAGGGGACCCCATGGCAAGGCCCCCAGAGTCTCTCCTGCTCCATATATCCCGGTGTCCAGGCTTGCCAGGAGGAGCCAACACCCAGCCAGTCAGTTCTCCCTGTGACTGACACTGCAATATCCACCCTGGCCTGCCCCAGCTGCTCTAGGACCAGCTAAGAGGGTCTGCATGGAGAGGGCCACAGCTGCCCACAGGAGGGTATGTGTGAGGGGAGGAGGAACCACACACACACACACACACACACACACACACACACACACACACACACACACTGAATGCACACTTTCATGTACACTCACAATGTACACACACACACATGCCACATGCACTTTCACACACACTCACACATACAAACTTGCACACACATACATTGCGTGCATGCACTTGCACACTTGCATGTACACATATGCACACACTCACACATGCATGCACCACACACCCACTTGCACACTCACATATACATACTGCATGTACACTTTCACACACTAACACACCCACATTCACATGAACATGCACACTTTCATGCATGTGCACTTTCATACACACTCTCATGTCGTGCATACTTTCATGCACACTCACACACTCGTATGCATACGTTTCCGCACCCACTTGCATACACACATGCAGTACGCTCACATGCACACACACATTCACTCATACACGCTCCCATGCATACATGCACCACCACACACTTGCACACACTCATGCATGCACACTTGCATACTCTCATGTACACACATATGCATGCACACCCACTCACGCACTCACATATGCACACTCATGTGCACTCACACACACACTTGCATGCATCACACACATTCATGCTCTTCACACACACCCTCACACAGACCCACAGAAGCACACACTTTGTCATACCCTTGCTCGCATGTATGTGCTCACTGGACCTTCTTCCCCATGCCTGGGCTTGCACGCCCAAGTGTTTGCACACATGCATGCACTCACATACCATACATCCCCTGCTCCTGCTCACAACAGTTCTGACCCTTGTGCCAACTTACACTGACACTCCACCGTGCATACACACCTCAGCCCCCTCTCGTACTTGTCCTCGTGATCAGTACACACATCCGCAATCACTGTCTACACTCTCTCATATGCACCTGTGTGGATCCCGGTACTCATACTTGCACATGCACACCTGTCATGGAGCAGGCTCTGTGCTGACAGGGGTGAAGTACTAGGGGTGGTTGCCATGTGGTGGGGCGTGGGAGGGAAATACTGTGCTGAGAGGGGTGTGGTGCTGGGGGGGGCGCCATGTGGTAGAGTGTGTGGAGGGGATGTTGTGCCGAGGGGGATGCAGTGTTGGGGGGGATCCTTGCGGTGGGGTGCAGAGGGGAGATGCTGTGCCAAGAGGGGCACATGGGTGTGTTCAGTGCATGGGGACTCTGCTGACAGGCTTGTTTCTGACTGTGTCAGGACACTCACTTAGATATTCTTGGTTCTCCAGTGATAAGTGATCTAGTCAGGAAGAGAGGACCCTAAGTCCAGGGAGGGATGGGGGTGGGTTCCATCCTGAGCTGTGCTGGGACCAGTGGGGTGTCCATCATCACTGGGGTGGCCCTGGGGCACATTCACCCTCACCCGTGGGCCTGGGGGAGTGGGATGAGTGAGCATGGACTTCAGACCATCTCCGACACAGCCTGTGCCCTGCTGTCTCTGTGGCTAAGGACATCGTGTGGGAGTCAGCATTGGAAACCTTGATCTGAATCCTCCCTCTATGTGGCCTCGGCCGTGGTGCACAGTGTCTTGCACCTCAGTTTCCCTATCTGTAAAACAGTCATTCAATGAACATGGACTGCCCTCCTGATGTGCCTGGCTCTGGGCTGGACGCAGATGTTCACTGAGGAAGAAGCAGAAAAGGCCCAGCTTCTGTCCAGGCAGTTTTCAGTGCCCAACCAGTAATGAATAACCCAGCAGACACGTGCACTCACTGAGCAGGGAGCTAGTCGCCAGCTTCTCAGCAAGGTAGCCAGCTGGAGCTGCCACTAGCAAAGGCTCTCCAGGCTTGCTGTGTTCCAGGCACAGACAGATACGCTACCACGTTCCTGGCCTGACCTAATGCCAATCTGTGCCTGTCTGTTGTCTGGGCCACTTTGGGCTGGCCCTCGGGATCTTTCACACCCAGGAAAGCCACCTAGCCGAGGAGGGGACAATAAACACCTAAGAGAATAACAGGAGCACCCTCCTCATGCTGTCATGAGAAGTAAACGCTGCATTCGCAGGCATACAGCAGGTGTTCAATAAGTGCCAGGTGTTATTAGGAGGCAGCATGGCCTAGAGCCCAGGACTCCAGGCCCCTGAGTCAGACAGAGGGTTTAAATCCTGGCTCTGCATGGCCAGCAATGTGAGATGTCCTTAACCCTCGACTGCTCAGCTAGGATTCCCTCTGCAGAACAACCATGATGGCGCTGTACCCAGAGGGGCTGTGGTGCGGCCACACAAGGTCCTGCAGGTGGGGCTCCTGGTTGAGATCCTGCCACCTACGAGAACCCAGAAACAGTAGCATGACAGTCATCCTGCCCTCTCCAACACCTGTGTTCTGCTGGAGCAAGGCTGGGAGGCTTCCTGAGACCACAGGTGCATTCTGACATCCAGGGCGCTGTCCTCAGTGGGGGCAGCCAGGACTCAAGGGCCTTTGATGGGGGGAGGGAAGGAGGAGGTGCCCAGGTGATTGACAAGTGATTGTAGCCCAGAACTGAGGGGAGGATAGCGCTGGGTGCCCCTGGGCTACGGGGTCTGGACTGCTGCAGAGACTGGGCTGCAGGGAGTTGGGAGTTTGGGAGTGTGAAATTCATTGGAAACGGCACAAAGACAAGGTGGCTGGGAGTGACTGTGACTTCCTGGCTGCTTACCACCAGGCTGGGGTCAGATCCTGAATCCCCAAGCACCAAGGACCCCAGAGCTGCGGGTCACAGAAAATAATAAGGCCAAGAGCCACCTTGAGCTCATACCAGCCCCAGCCCCACGCCTGGCATTCCTCAGTTCCTCACAAAGACTCACGGAGGAGCCTCTTCCCTGGTTCAGAGATGCAGAAGCTCGCGTACCTCCACACTCCCTGGCCTCCTGTCAACTCCAGCAGTTAACCAGAGAAACTCGAGGCTCGCTGGTCACACCTGCCCCTTTCCCCAGGCTGGCTGCCCCTCTGTGGGTCTCCTTTTAAATGTCACTCCAGGCCGGGTTTGGTGGCTCAGCCTATAATCCCGCACCTTAGGAGGCTGAGGTGAGTGGATTGCCTGAGCCTGCGGGTTCGAGACCCACCTGGGCAACTTGGTGAGACCTCATCTCTACAATAAATCAAAAAATCAGCCAGGCATGGTAGCGCGTGCCTGTAATTCTGGCTACTCGGAAGGCTGAGGTGGAAGGATCGCTGGCGCCCAGTGGGTTGAGGCTGCAGTGGCTGGAAACTCCCATCCTGGAGTGCAATGACATGCTCATGGTGCACTGAACACTGAAGCTTCAATCACCTGGGCTCAAGCAATGCTCCAGCCTCAGCCTCCCAAGTTGCTGGAACTACATGCTTGAGCCACAAAGCCTGGCTGTTTTTTGGGGGGTTTTTTGAGTCGGAGTCTCACTCTGTCACCCAGGCTGAAGTGCAGTGGCACGCTCATGGCCACCGCAGTTTCAACCCACTGGGCTCAGGCAATCCTTCTACTTCAGCTTTCCAAGTAGCTGGAACCACAGTTGTGCAACACCATGCCCAGCTATTTTTTTTTTTTTAATTGTAGAGACGCAGTCTCCCCAAGTTGCCCAGGTTGGCCTGGAACCCATGGGCTCAGGCAATCCTCTCTCCTCCACATTCCAAAGTATTGGAATTCCAGGCACGAGCCATCACACCCAGCTCCCTCAGGTTTTTCTTCCACATTTACATGATTTCTTACAGCTCCAGCTTTGAGTTGAGTTCCTGGAATGGCAGCTCCCAGGGGTCTGGGTTTTGTCCACACACAGTAGGCACTCAGCAGGTGCTTCCCAGCTGTCAATGAACAAGGAGCTGGCCAGGGTGGGTCTGGCTTCCCCATGGGAGGGGGTGGGATTAGGAGTCCGTTATCTCACATACATCAGGACCAAACCAAGAGTTTGGGAATTTTTTTTTCTATGTCCTGGCCTCACACCATTAAGTCAAAATCCCTAGGGCACTGTTCTTTTTATAAAGCTCTCCAGGTGACTTGTTGACTGAGGATGAAAACCGGAAAGCTGGACTGCAAAAAGTTATGGCGGGCCGCTTTTATTTGGGGAACTTTTTTCGTTGTCGTTGACCTCATAACTTAGCAGCTACCTCTGCTGCAGGTTCTCAGCCATTGGGGTGGAGGAAAGCAGGGAAGTGGCCTCCATGTGGACAATTCAGTCCCCTGGCCCTCTCCACACAAACCTGCTGCCTTTGAATAGGGCAGTAAAAATGGTAAGTGCCAGGAACTGGGGAGAGGGAGGGAGCATTTGCTTCGATTATCCAGATAATTGTCCCCACCTCAGGCCATTGTTGCTGGAGGGAAACAATATTCAGTTGGAGACAGCCCAGGCCTTTTCAGGGGAGCCCCCCTGCGGTGCCTTGCACATGCTGGGCACCGAGTGGGCGCTCCATAAATTTTATTTCAATGACAGAGGCAGCTCTGAGGGTGGAAGGGTGTGCCTAGGCAGAATGGAGGGTTGGGGGTGAGTGACTATTAATAAGGCGAAGTGGGGTGCAGAGGGCTGTGTGGCTGGGAGGGCCACGATGGTTCCTGTGACTGGGCTGCTGATGTCCTGAGCTAAGCCCTCTCTCCTCGCTCAGAACCCCCCTCTCCCCACAGGCCGACTGAACTCTCCACTGGCGGGTGCAAAGGCCAGTCCAGGACTCTCAAGTGCCAGCCCACTGGACAAAAACCAGGAAGAAGCCAGGTGACTTCTGGCTATGCCCAGGAGGCCTCCTCTTCCCCAGGGGCCTCACCAGCCTCTCCTTAAAGAAATGAAGCCGGGCTCGGTGGCTCAGCCTGTAATCCCGCACCTTTGGGAGGCTGAGGTGAGTGGATTGCCTGAGCCCGCGGGTTCGAGACCCGCCTGGGTAGCGAGACCTCATCTCTACAATAAATCAAAAAATCAACTGGGCATGGTAGCGCACGCCTGTAGTTCCAGCTCCTTGGAAGGCTTAGGCAGAAGGATCGCTGGAGCCCAGCAGGTCGAGGCTGCAGTGGGCGCTCCAGTCTGGGTGACAGAGTGAGACTCCAACTAAAAAAAAAAAAAGAAATGGGCACCCGGTCCCCTCTCAGGTCTGGAGTGGAAGGGGTGTGGGGGGTGGGGTGTGGGGGTGGCCAGGTGTGGGTCCCCAGATGAGGAGCCTTGGGGTGGCCAAAGAACGTCCAGTGTTTGCACCCCATCCTGCCAGCGCAGGGACACGTGGCACCGCGCCCAGGCTCGCATTCTCTGGCGTGTTTGCTAACTGCAGCCTTGGCTATCCTGAGACTCTCTTGGGTGACAGGCTGCCTCTGGGGACCCACAGTCGCCTCTGGGGACCCGCAGCGCATTTGGGGACATGCAGCCGCCTCTGGAAGCCCTCAGCCACCTCTGGGGACCAGCAGCCGCATCTGGGATCCGAACCTCCCCCACCACCCAAATCCCGCGGTCAATCGCCCTTCCACTCCAGGCCTCCGAGGGACCAGCGCCTTTTTCTGCTGAATGCCTCCTCGGTTCACCCGAAGCTGGCGGGTTTTTCATGGTCACAATGCGAGTCACGCCCAAAGAGTGTCTCTTTGGTCACATCGACAACGCTTGGCTTCACGTTTGCAAGTTAAACGGGCAGAAACCCGGCCGAAACTCCCACGCCAGACGCCGGGACACCCCTTCGCCCTACCTTACTCCAGTGGAGCTATGGTCGGG
>NW_007062047.1:126716-127466 GCF_000164805.1 Carlito syrichta
TTTCTTTCTTATTTTTATTTTTGCCGTTTTGCTTTGTTGACAGCTTTACCCATACACACAAATGAAATAAAACGAGAGCATTTTCCCTGCCTTCACCCAGGTAGCTGCTTCCCTCCAGTCCCTGGAAATGTGACTCCTTCATAAAATCAAAATTTATGATTATTCAAATGTTGGGGACTGTGAAAAGCGAGGAAGAAAGAGAGAAAATTAATATTGCAGCTGTTCTTCTGATTAATGAGAGATAATTGCTCATGGAAAGTCACCCCTGTGGCATGTTGCTGTCTCCTGGATCTTTGTTCTTTTCCACTATTATTGAGGACTTTCTTGAAGACTAAGCGGTTCTTTTCAATTTTTGGGTATTCAGAAAGGGTTGCCTGGTTACAGAGAATGGGGAGATCTCGGGCTATATCGGGTAAGATGTGCCACAGACAGCAATATCACAATGCCACTCGGAGAAAAGGATGGATACAAGTTAACGATGCGCTTTCAATAAAACATTCATAGACTTGTTCACGCTTTGATAATGACCTCATTAAAGGGAGCTGGGGGCAAGTAAGTCCTGTCTCCTGTTTGTGTTCGGTTAACAAAACCCAGCTTTGAGATCATTCATCGCTTTGGAAACTAATATGAAATCAATGTAAGAGGAGCAAATCGGGCGGCCCCGCCAAGGCCCGGCCATCCCGCCCTGCCTGCGGCCTCCATTTGGAGCCGAGAACCATGTGGGCAAACGCTGAAATGGGGAGAGAAAAG
>NW_007062047.1:127486-130158 GCF_000164805.1 Carlito syrichta
GAGAGAAAAGGGCCGGGGTGGGAGGGGGCCGGCGGGGGATGATGGGAGGGGCGGCCTGAAGAGGGGGCTGAGCAAGGAAGGCCTGAGTGCCTGTTGAATGCCGAGGCCACCGCCCACCCTTCACTTTCCCTTACTTTGCCCTGGAAGGGAAATGGGAAGTAACTGGAGAGGGATGGGAAACGGGGCTCAGGGCAGCCGCCTCCGGGAGGCGGGAAGGTCAGGGAAGATCTTTGGAGAGCCAGAACCAAGCATTCAAGTCTCAAGGCTGAGCCCGAGAGGAACAGGCACCCAGGTTCCAGGCGGAGGCTTGAGGCAAGGAGGTCCCGTCTCTGCCATTATTTTTTCAGAACGGCTTCATTTTTTCTAAGGTGAGGCTAGAGGAGGGAGCTCTGGCAAGGACCAAGCAGGGCCAAGCAGTTGTGTTACCTTCGCATTTGCGACATGCCCTGCGCTCAAGGAAGACTAAATCGACTTCTTCCATCCTGAGGGAGGGAATCAAAGGATTTCCCCCTTCCCTTAAAAGAGCTAATTTTCTCCTTGAATTATGAAAGCGATGGCTTAGGTAACAGCCTGTACTCTGTACCCGATGGCTTAATACCGAACAAATCCTTCCACGTGGCTCCCCGAGCCATGGCAATTAGAGCTCATTATAGGCTCATAAGAGCTCTCATTTCGGGGATTACTTAATGGACGATGAAATTTTATCGGACAGAATCACTGAGAAATAAAATTGTGTGCCGGCACAGGCACCTTGGGCGCGCGCCGAGCCCTGTCTGCTCCCTCGAGGGGAAGATGCTCTGGCCTCCTGCCTGGGCCTCGGCCCCTGGGAGCGGTGGGGCTGGGCAGGGCCACTGAGGGTAGGCCTCCTGGGGGGGAAGGGCAGGCAGGTAGGGCCAGATTCTAAGAGGGAGGCTCGGTTTAAGGAAGGGAGAGGGACCCGAGAGGTCTGAAGAGAACCAGAGAGGACAGACATGATGAAGAAACACACCTCCCATGCTTGTTCTTGGTGAGCTCGAGGTGTTGACCAAGTGTCCTCACAGGCAGGTGTCTCAGACAGGGTCTTGCTTTCAGCCTCACATTGCTGCTTTCCGCAGTCGCAGCCCCTGCGGGCCCCTGCCGGCCCCTGCCGGCCCCTGCCCTGGGGAGTGCTCCCGCAGTCGGATGTCAGTTGAGTGAGATGCGCCAGCCCCTCATCACCTAGCGTGTCTAAGATAGAGCGGTCTGCACTCGTGATTCAGCAATGCACATGCAGATTCTTCCGTTGAGCACACGCAAAACCACTGGGGACACTGCAGCCCAAACAGTCTCGGCCAACCTTCTCCCGAACCCGGAGGAGGAAGGCAGGCAAGGCTATTACTCTGAAAGAGAACATGAAGCCCAGACACCTGTCGGCACAATTCAGGCCTGTAAAAAATACCCTGTGACAAAGCACTCTCAACCGTTGAGCTCCGAATCTCTTTCTGGGGTGAGTGATTTCTGGCTGCCTGGGTCTCCAGTCATGAGTGAGGGGGCTGGGGTGAGGCTGGCTGTCTGCGGAGGCTGCATCTCAAACCTTGTGGTACCAAAGTCGTCACAGCTGAGCTGCCCTGCGTTAAGCCCTGAGACTTCTTAATCGTTGTCACAAGACGTTGGATTAGCACATTTCTGGAATAGCTGTCTGTTTACACTTCAGAGACCCACCGTCCACTAACCGCTTTCTAATTGAATTCTAATCACATTCAAATAGCTCAATAACCAGCCTCAGCTGCAATTCATAAAACTTTAATTGCCATCCATAAATCCTGGGCTCCCCAGAGCAGGCCATCCCCGCGTCCCAATCACACTTCTTTAGCAGGGATGAGAGGGGCAGAGAGACAGGCAGAGGGCAGAGACCTGTCTGTCCCAGCTGGGCTCTCCTCACCCTGACTTGGTTCCCTCAGGCTCCAAGAGTCCTGTCTCTGAGTCTCTTCACCATGGGAGCTGCAGGACTGACTTCGATGTTCTGGGAAAGGATCAACTTGCAGCTGGCCCGGCTGGCCACTTTTTTGCAGTGGGAGAGGAAGAGAGAAAGTTGTTACCTCTGCCTGGCCTTCCCCAAAGATCAACAGCCCCGGGACCCGCAGCATCCAGAACACTTCCGGGCCCAAGTCAGTCCCAAGGAGGCAGGATTCCCTTGCCTTTTGGGCTTTGGGTTGCAGAGGAAGGGTCCTTCCACACTGACCTTCCTGCCGCCCTCCTCGGAGGGGCAGGAAGGACCCCACAAGCGTCTCCCCCAGGTCTCCAAGGGCTGGCCTTTGGGGTCCTCTGTCCAAAACCTTTGGGGTGGAGTTTGTAGGGTTGGCCTGGAACTGCCGGGTGTAACTACTTGGAGAAAGAAAAGGGAGACTGAGGAGGGGAAGCCGCCAATTAGAAGGACACAGGAAGGATCGTTGTTCTGAGGGGCCCCAGAACGGCCCCAAGCACAAAGACACTTAGATCCTCTCAAGCCTCAGGATCAGCGGCTCGGGGCTCCCTCCCGGACTGACCGACCACCTCCATGACCTTGGCCAAGTCCGAAAGCTGCGGGACAGGGGTGGTGTGACCGCGGCCGCTTGGTCCTGCTCGGAGTGCAGCACCCCCGCCCCTCCCCCGCTCGGAAGGTCCGGGAGCCTCGGCCTCCCTCGAGGAAGGGCCCCAGCGTTCCCACCTGGAGC
>NW_007062047.1:131430-148519 GCF_000164805.1 Carlito syrichta
GGGCCGCAGCGTGCGGGACGCGCCCGAGGTAGGGAGGGCCACAGGCCGGACTCGGCGGAGCGCCCGGCCTGCCTCACCTCTGTCCTCTACTCGCCGCAGGCGGAGCGGACGCCGGCCCGGTGCCCACCGGCAAGCGCATGCGGACGGCGTTCACCAGCACGCAGCTCCTGGAGCTGGAGCGCGAGTTTTCATCCAACATGTACCTGTCGCGGCTGCGGAGGATCGAGATCGCCACGTACCTGAACCTGTCGGAGAAGCAGGTGAAGATTTGGTTCCAGAACCGCCGCGTGAAGCACAAGAAGGAGGGCCGCGGCGCGCAGAGGGGCGGCCACGCGGGCTGCAGATGCGCGGGCGGCGCGGCACACCCGGCGCGCTCCGAGGACGAGGACTCGCTGTCACCCGCCTCGGCTGCCGACGACAAGGAGATCTCCCCGCTGTAAGGGCTGGGCCAACGGTCGGCGCTCCCTGCCCCTCGCCGAGACGCCGGGACAACCGGCCCGGCCCTCTCTCTAGCTCTTCCACCTGCCTCTGGGGCGCCACTAGAAGTTTTGAGCCGTTTTTTAAAAACATGTAAATAAGCCGGAATTCCGCTCCGTCTCGTCGCATAAGAGATCGGAGCCGGCTGAGTTTGAACGCTGTTTGGAAAGCGCCTCTTCTCTCCACCCCACGCCTTTCTCGGGGCTGCTGAGAACACGGGGTTTCCTTGAGTATTATTTTCTGTTGTTTGAAAATGGAAACATGGAAGTTGCAAGCAGTTTAGAAAATGACGCCCTCCCTTTAGGTCTTGCTTTCTGAAAACTTGCCTAGGGACTCATTGCAAGTCCCTTTGTATGTGAATAGTTTTATATAAAAATTTATATTTATATTTATTTAAATAAATGAAACAAAATCGGGATTTTAGGTTCATGCCGCTTCTTCCCCCCACACCTCCCTCCCCAGGTCTAGAGGAGGGTGGGCAGGACAGACCCTCAGAGGACCTGGGGGAGCTGGCTAACCCAGCTGGTCTTCTGCTGGGGTCTTCCAGGCAACAGAGGCTTCTGCAGGAGGATGTGAGAGCCCAAGGCCGCCTACCAGGCAGCACCAGCTCCTCGACAGAGGTGACCTCCTCACAGTGACAGGCAGGTCACTCCACTTAGAGTGATGCTGACCATGAATGACAGGTGAACTCTTACTCAAGAGAGGGTGAGACTCCTTTCCTAGGGTTTATTTTCTGTGGCAGCCCGCCCCTCCTCTCCTCTTCCTCAGAGCTTGAGTTGAGTGAAGGCATCTGCCCAGGGACTAGTTTCAGGAGGGGAGCGAGCTGCCCATGGGGCAGTAGCAAACCTGGAACACACAGATGCTGCTGCATGATGGGATACCCCGGTTCCTGGCTGCTTGTGTGACTCAGAAGTTAAAAAGCCAGGCACAGGGACAGATTCTGGTCCAAGGTGTACACTCTCGGTTTCTCAAAACGGCCCAGAGATGCCTCTGGACGTTTGTGCTGTTTCCTTCCTTGTCTCCCTGCTTCTAGCCCGATTGGGCTCCTTCCCTGCCTGCAGACAACCAGCTCCTCCTGTGCGACTGGGCAGCTGGTCTCTCTCTACAGTGGGGCTTGTCACCCAGGGAGAAAAGGGAGCCACACTCAGGGGTCTCATTCCCTGGAAACCAAGTCTCCCTAACACTCAACAGTGTGATTGTGAATGTTTTCTGGAAAGGAGACACCCAGCAGGCTCAAGCCACAGGAACTGATTACAACACACATATCCCTTCTCTAGGTGGGATTTACTTGAGACTGGTAGAGCTGAAATTTCACCAGTTGTGGCAGGGACTCTGGGATTGTATGGAAGCCCGACACTTTCTTCTGTCTGTCTGTCTGTCTGTCCCTCTCTCTCTCTCTCTCTCTCTCTCTCTCACTCACACACACACACACTCACACACACACACACACAGCGCTCAAGAGAAGGAAAAGCCCCCCTGAGACTCCAAGCCCAACTCCATTCAGGTACTGGGCTGGGGGAGGTCACACCGTGTCCTAGCAGGGCGCTGAGGCTGCTTGGCACCTGGTAGTAGGTAGGGGTCTCAGCCACTATCGCCTGGGGCCTGGAGCCCACCCTTGGGCTCTCTTCCTCCCAGGCCCCGCCCTCCCGTGTGCCCTCTTCCTGCTGTCCACAGCAGGTCTCCCAGATACTGTGGGGGAAGGCATGTCAGAGCACTGAGGACACAGACTCCCATGGTTTCCATGCTTCCCCCCATGGTGAATCCTGTCCCTGGCTGCGGGCCCCCTGCTCATGAACACCCTACCTGGCACCAGCCCCAGTCATGGCCAAGAGCAGACCAGACCCAACCCCACCTGCGCCCATGTCCAAAGCCCACATTGTCACACCTGCCACTCCCACCTGAGCTTCCCTGGCTGTTGTGGTCTACTTGGGGGGGGGGGGTCTCAGCCCATCTCACCTCAACCTTAGGAGACATTCTCTGGGGAAGGCAGAATTAGCAGTGTGTTTCTATCCAGAAGTGAAAAGCGTCAGGTCAAGATACCGATGAAAACATTGGGAGCCTCCCGTCCCCTCAGGTCCCTCTTCTAGAACACTTGGTGCAGGGACCTTCCTGTCACTTTCAGAATGGAGCTGCGGTCTCCTGCTGTGCTGAGGTGAAAGCTGACATCCCCCCCCATCTGTTAACATTTCTGGAGTTTTCAAACAGGAAGCCGCCTTTGGGAATCTGTTCTAAAGGCCAGGAGCCACTTCAGGATCAGAAAGCCGGGCCCTCACAGAGCCCTGCAGGCTCTGTCCAGGGACCCCAGCTCCAGTCACCTCCAGCCACAGTCTGAGATTTCCTCAGGAAGAAGGTTGGAGACATGTGCCCACCCTTGGCTGATTACGGTTCCATATACCCCCTCTTGAAAAACAAGCAGGATCTGCCCCCCAAAACATGGTCTCACAGAGACCAACACCCACAGTGGAAAGGGCAAGAGACCGGACGTAAGGACTAACAGGAATTTGGTCCAGGAAAGAAGTCGGAGTGCAGTGGCCAACAGGTGGCTGAGGCCATCCTCTGAAAACAAGTCCCGCGGCAGCTTCAGCCACAAGAGAGCTGACTGGGTGGACACACACAGACAGTCCCCAACCCCGCCAGCCCTAGCCCAGAGCAGAAGCCTCTTTCCTCCCCCACCCGGGGACCCACACACCCAAGGCCAAGGGCTTGAAATGGAGTGGTGCCAGGCAGTGGCCAGAGTCCCACATCCTGTCCTGAGGCTGGCAGAGGCAGTAGGTCAGGGCTAGAGACCCTGGTGCGAGTAGCCCCCTTCCCTCGGGGGTCCTTGTCCTGAAGTGACCATCAGCGCTCAACTCCCACCCCCATTTTAGGAGAGACCATATCCTGGGGATGTGGCATCCATGGTTCCTGGCCGCCCCTCCCCCACTTACTTCAGTGGTGTCTGATCAGGGTTAGAAACACAGTGTGCTAGGCCCTCTCTGATGGTGGTGGGACCATTGTCAGAAAGGCAGTCATTCTCAGTGGACATGATCCGGAGGGCAGCAGGGTCTGTGTGTGCATGTGTGTAGTTCATGTGTGCATCATGCGTGTGTGCGCATGTGTGTGCGTGTGTGTGGGTGTGTGAGAGAGAGAGAGAGAGAGTGCACGCGAGCACATCAGTCCCTGACAGTGGTGAGTAGGTGGAGGAAGGAGAGCTGCTTCCTGGGTTTTTCTTCCTGCTTACCTTGGAGCCTCCCTGCCGTTCCCACTCACCGCGGCCCTCCTGCTTCCTCCTCCTCCTCGAGGAGGTGGTAGATACTTGGAGCTGGAGTGGGGGAGACCAGCCTGGTCTCCAGCCCAACGACCTCAGGATGTGGGGGGAGAGCAGGACACTCTCTGTGCTGGGGGAAACTGGGTTTAGAGGCGCAATCACCCTCTTCACAGGAGCCCCCCCTCACACAACCCAACCCTGTCCCAGGATGAATGAGGCTCACTCCATCAGTGCAATTGTTCCAATTTTCATTATTCACAGGGAATCTTTGAATGTACCTGTAAAGGTGGCAGACCTTTGAAAAGGGAACAATTTTTCCAAGCAATTAAAGGGTGCATTTACCAGGTTTCTATTAACATAATTTAATATAAAACTTTTATAAATCTTTACGCTTCTCTTAGACTATTTTATAAAAATTGAGCTTCTCTTAGAAAAAAAGTCCACATCTTTTCCCCAGATTCCCAAAACTGGCTGTTCCAAGCCACCTGGAAATATGAAGAGTAACGTTTTTTGTTGCTGGTGGAGCTTGTCTTACACAAGAGGAGAAACTCCACAGGGACCCAGGAGGCCTTGGAGCTTGGAGTGGGTGACACTGACTGGGACTAGGTGGGGAGAAGGAAGAGCAGGGACTTCCGAGGGTCTCAGGATCAGAGCTGAGTCAGAGTTCAGACAGAACAAAACAAAACCCAAAACTGAACAGGCAAATTCCAACTTCCAAAGAAATTGGATTCAAGCATCTTCTGTTTGGGGGTAAGAAATCCAAAGTCCACAAGCCCCCATCCCCACTGACACTCCCCAGGACTGTGAAGACCCTCACTTTTGGCCACAACCGGCATTCTCAAGGGCACCCTCCATGTCCCGGCATCTTGTCTCTCCAAGTCGGGCTCAGAGTTCTCTCCTCGGGAGCCCAGCTCTCGCCTCATGGGGTGTCAGGACCGCCCTTCCACCCTGGGTGCCCGCTCCCCTTCCAGTGGAGACCCTGCTCTCCTGCAGGCCTCCGCACCTTTGTTGAGCCTCTAAATCCCGGACCCAGGAAGACCTGGACTCCTCGGAGTGGATCCCAGCAGATCGGAAGTGTGTGCTGTGTGCTGAGGAAAGTAACTCGTTTCAGATTAATGAAGCGGTGACAATTTCAATCTGCTCAAAGGCGGAGGCTGGCACTGCCCAGGCCCGGGCGTGGGGAGCTCGCCAGGCTGGGCTTTATATTGTCCCCTTTTCTAAGAGCAGACAAAGATGGATAGAGAGACATTGAAAGGCAAGGGGAGTATTTCAAACAGCCTATAAAGCAGGCTGTCACGTTCAGACAAGAACCATAGTGCTTTGATGACTTTGTATTAGCTGCACCGTTTCAAATAGGGGACTCCAGTCTTCAGTGAGAGAGAAGAGAGAGGGGAGAGGGGGGGAGAGGGGAGAGGGAGGAGGGGTGGGAGAGAGAGGGAGAGAGAAAGAAAGAGAAAAGAGAAAAAGAGGACAAGGAGAGAGAGAGAGAGGAGGAGAGAGACAGAAAGAGGGAGAGGGAAAGAGATGGGAGAGTGAAGAGGAGAGGGAAAGGGAGAGTCAGAGAGGGAGGAGAAGAAAGAGAGGAGGAGGAAAGAGGGTAACAGAGGGGAGAGGGAGAGAGGAGGAGGAGAGAGAGGGAGAGGGAGAAAAAGAAAGGGAGAGGGAGGGAGAGGGAGAAATCAACGGGGAGGAAGAGGGAGAAATCAACGGGGTGGGAAGAGGGAAAGGGAGAAAGAAAGGGGAAAAGGGGTAGGAGGGTGGAGAAAGAAAGAGAGGGGTGAGGAGAGAGATGGAGAGAGAGAGGAGGGGGAGAGAGGGGAGAGGAAGAGAAAGGGGGGAGGAAGAGAGAAAGACAAAGAGGAGAGAGAGAGGAAGAGAGATGGGGAGAGGAAGCGGGAGAGAGAGGCGAGCTAGAGGGGAGGAGAGAGAGTAGAAAGGAGAGAGAGAAAGAGGGAAAAGGAGAAGGAGAGGAAGGGAAATCGGGGAGGAGAGAGGAAGGGGGGGGACAGAGAGAAGGCAGAACTATCCCCACTTCCCCTGCTGTCCTGAGCCCTGGTCAGACTCATTCCAGGCCGCCTTCCCTGAAGTTCAGGGAGAAAGCACCCCTGCAGCAGGTGGAGACCTTTCCAGCCCATGCCCCTGGCTGTGGGGTGGGCTCAAGGAGGGGCAGCCGCTTGACCTGTTTGCCCGGAAGCGCACTGGCAGGGTGCGTAGCTCCCTGCCCTGGGCCACGGATTGTCCTGGACATTTTTGCAGGGGAGAAAGACTAGGAGGGGGAGGCATGCTTCCAGAGATCACCTTCTCAAGCCCAAGTGAAGCTGTTTGGGGGTCAAGCACAAGACCCCTCCCCCCTCTGTCCCTCATTAATTAATGTCCACAAGAGTCTTGTGCCACAAGGTCTCAGAAGGCCCGCCAGTGCTGGTGGGCGGCTCAAGCTGGACATGTGGTGTTGAGATGGAGGTGAGTTGGCCTTGGGGGGGCCCTTCTGCTTCCCAGGCCTGCTTGTCTCTGTGGTCACCACCTCTTTAGGCCTGGAGGGTTCCATCTGTCTCTCTTTCCCCCTTACCCCTATCTCTTCTCCTCCCTCTCTTTCTTCCCCTTCCATTCTCTCTCTCTCTCTCTGTTTTGTCTCTCTCCTCTCTCTCCCTCTCTATCTCTGTCTCCCCCCTCCCAGTTTTCTTAGTCTGTCTCCCTCTGTTTCTCGGTGTCTGTCTCTCCTCTCTCTCTGTCTCTCTCCCATCTCTTCTCTCCCCCCTTCTCTCTCTGTCTCCTGTGCCCTCCAGGCAGGTCTCCCACCCAGTCTCCTCTGTCCATGGCTCAACTTCCTAAGCACCCAGTTCTAGGGGAAGAGGATGCCAAGGCTGTGGTCATCCTGGCCCGGCCTCTGAGGGTCCCGCAGTGGCAGGAGGTGGGCAGACAGCAGTGCAGTTGTCCCCGCTGGATCAAGAGCTATCGATAGCTTAGATTTTTTTCCCTTTTTTTGGGGGGGGGGGGTCTGTCAAATAAACTCTTCTTTTTTTTTAAAGATACAGGAGCCAGCACCATGGGCTGCAGCCTTGGGGGCCGGAACGGGGCAGCCAAGGAGGAGGAAGACGTCTGAAGGCCGCTGGTCAGGCCTGTTTGAACCTTGCAACATGCGTGATTTCTGGGGACCCTGAAAAGGGGGGATTATGTGGGAGGCACACAAGGACATTAGCGAACGGTTAATTTAACGCGTTTTCTGCTAGACTTTTTGCTACATTCCTAATTGACGGAGGGGCAGGTGAAGCGCCCGCCCCACGCGGTCATTCACGGTGGGAACGAACGGGCTCTCGTAGCCGCGCACAAAGCATTTCAGGGGAAGAGCGCCAAGAATAAGTCGAAGTTATTAATGGGATCACGCCTGGCCGCGCAGGTGTGGGGATGCAGCCCGCAGTGGATCGAGAGGAGCAAGGACATACGAGCCGGGCGCGCTGTCTGTGTCACGCAGACCCTGGACTTGAACTGTCCGAACAAGCCACGAGATGGTCTGGAGGCGGCTGCACCGCACGAGCCGCGCGGGGTCCGCTCCCGCCCTTCCAGCTCCGTTGTCTCCCGAGCCTGTCGGACGAGTTCTGGCGCCTTCAGGCCTCCGGCTTCGCGCGGCCAGGATCCCCGGGGAGGGGAGGAAGTCGAGGCGGAGTCCTCGCCGCGCGGAACAGGGGCGCGTTCTGTCCTTTGCGACCCGAAAGAGCCGGCGCTGTGTGTGACACAGCACCGCTGAGCTTCGGGTCCGGGAGCCCCGCAGCTGGCGCCCCGCTGGAGGCGGCGAGACCGCGTTAGGAGTGCCCAAAGTGTGTTCGCGTCCTTTCTGGGTCCGGGCGGGAAGGGCTGAGAGTGGACCCGGCGGAGGAAGACCAGCCTTGGGCTCTGCCGCCTGCGTCGCGTCGCCCCTCCCGCGGGAATTTCTCGCTGCCGAGCTCGGCCGTTCTGAACCCGAGCCGCCACTCCCGTGCGCCGAGAATGGCCGGCGGACTCCGCGACACCGGCGTCCAGGCTGGGCGGGACGCGTGCCTGGCCTCGCCTCTCGGCCCCGAGAGAGCTGGGCTGAGCCGCCCCTGTCACCCGCGCGGGTAGGAGGCTCCCCTCCGGGTGGCGCGCCGGCAGGGGTGAGGGTGGCATGCGGGGCAGGAGTGGTGGGTGCCAGGCAGGGCAAGGTGGAGGTGGCGCGCGGGCAGAGGTGGGGGTGGTGCGGGAAGGGGTGTCGGGTGCCAGGAAGGGCAGGGGTGAGGGTGGCGCGAGCCATCCAGCACGAGGGCGACTCTGCGGAAGGAAGGAGGCCTGGGCGGGGCCAGCCCACTCGCCTCGTCCTTGCGTCCTCCTTGCCTCTCCCCCCACCACAGCGAGGGTTCCCTCCCTCGCGCTTGTGTACGGTTTCCAGGGAAGCTTTTCCTCAAGAGAAGGCCCCTGAGCCAGCGGTGTAAGTCTCCTCCGAATGTCCCTGCAGCTCATCTCACTCTCTTCTGCCCTGTCTGGTGCCCTGGACACTGGCCTTGTGGGAGGTGCTACGTCCAAGAACAAGGGCGGCCTGCAGGGTTGCTGGCCCCTACCTGGGAGGAGAGGGCCGCAGGCAACCGAGGAGAGCCGCGCACGGGGAGCCCATGGTCGCTGCCTGGAAGCAGTGTTGTTCCGTTCTGGCAGTCTCTGCTTCGCGACCCTCTGGAAATTCCTTTTCCCTCTCTCCCAAGGCTGCGGCTTTTCAGCAGTTTGCCCTGCCTGCGCCTTCAGGCCCCAGTGGACATCCTTCCAGCTCCTCCCAGGCCCTGGGGCCTCAGATTCGAGTGCGCTGGCTCCGCCCTGCACACACTGGGCATCTTTGTTGGGAAGTTTCCTCAAGCTGGTTCCCGGCTCAAGCTGGATGCCTGGTTGCTGCCCAGCCACTGTGCTCAGTCCATCCTTCCGCATCAGCGACGGCCTCAGTCACCAGTCTGCTGGGACAGCTCCCAGGAGGAACTCCACCTGCAGTCCATTCCATTTCCAGGCAGCGTTGGCCACGAGAAACGCTCTTCCTGTGTTGGAGTAGAATCTCACTTCAGGTTTCTTTTTTCTTTTCTTTTCTTTTCTTTTCTTTTCTTTCCTTTCCTTTCCTTTTCTTTCTTTCTTTCTTTCTTTCTCTCTCTCTCTTTCTCTCTCTCACTCTCTCTCTCTCCTCCTCTTTCTTTCTTTCTCTCTCTCTCTCTTTCTTTCTTGTTGGAGTCTCATTCTGTTGCCCAGACTGGAATGCAGTGACACACTCACAGCCATCCCAGCGTCGACCTGCTGGGCTCCGGCAATCCTTCCGCCTTCCAAGTAGCTGGAACTATAAGTGCATGCTACCACACCTGGCTAATTATTGATTTATTGTAGAGACAGAGATCTTGCCAAGTTGCCTGGTCTGAACTTGAACTCGCGGGCTCAGGCAATCCATTCACCTTGGCCTCCCAAAGTGTTGGGATTACAGGCTGAGCCCTCGGGTTCCACCTAGTTCTTTCCCTAAGGGACTGTCAAGGGTCTGCCTTTCCCCTGTTCCCAGCTGGGAGGTCCTGGATGAAGCAGCTGTGTCTTCCTTCCGCTCTCTCTCCCTCCAGCCCTCCCTTCCTCCCTTCCTTCCTCATTCTGTTGCCCAGGTTGGAGTGCAGTGGCATGCTCATGCTCACAGCCACCACAGCTTTGACCTGCTGGGCTCAGGCGATCCTTCTGCCTCAGTCTTTCAGGTAGCTGGAACCATAGGTACTCGACACCATGCTCAGCTAATTTTTTTAATTGGAGTCTCACTGTGTCACCCAGGCTGGAGGGCAGTGGCATGCTCACAGCCACTGCAGCATTGACTTGCTGGGCTCAGGTGATCCTTCTGCCTCAGACTTCCATAGCTGGAACTACAGGCAAGTACCACCATGCCCAGCTAATTATTTTTTGATATATTATAGAGACGAGGTCTCGCCAAATTGCCCAGGTTGGTCTTGAACCCCTGGGCTCAGGCATCCTCTCACCTCTGCCTCCCAGAGTGCTGGGATGACAGGCATGAGCCACTGTGCCTGGCCTGCCACTGTGCCTTTCATCATTGCACCCTCAGCATTCACCACCACACCCAGCACAGACACACACCCGGAAGTGCTAGCTGGGTCAGTGTTCCATTCTGATCCAAAGTCTACAGGCTATCTCCACCATGGAGACTTGGGGATGGCTCTCATGGAATATAGCTCAAAGACAGAAGACAGCTCTGGGTATATATGGTGTATCTCTCTATATAAAAATAGACATACAGACTAAATATCAAGCATAAAAATAGACATCGGTCAGATGTTGAGAAGGTTCCGGAGTCAGCCTGAGCGCTTCACCCGTTACTAGCAGTGTGACCTCGGGCAATTCATGTAACCTAACTTCCATTTTTCTTGCTTCTAAACAGGGATAATTGATAGTTGAGAAAAACTAAGGCTGTTGAGAGGTACGTATGGACATCTACGTAAAGCTATATGGAACCTTAAAATAGCCAGAGAAAAGGAACTTGAACAGACACTGGAAGGGAGTGTGGGGAGCCAGCCCTGGGGTTTGCGGGGTCAGGGGAATCCAGCCAGAGGCAGCAACAGGTGCAGAGGTCAAGTGGGAACATGTCTGAGCAGTCCAGCGCAGCAAGGAGGCTGCAGTGACCGATGCAGAGTGTGTGTGGAGGTGGTGAGACTGAGGAGTCTGAGGCTGTCCACCATGTGGAGGCTTTTGGTCAGGGTGTGGCCGGAAGACCAGATGGCTCCTCTAAAGACCCCAACAGCATGTGCAGCCAGGGGAGGTGTGGCTCATGGCCAGCCTTGTGGAGGCCTGCCTATGATTCAGCCTCCAGCAGTGCCAGGTTTTAAACAATATTTCTGTTTCATTCAGAAGGTAGTTATCACCTCCCCTCACCCATTTTCCTGTCATCTCCACATTTCCTTGATCTAAAAACCAGAAAGGTTGGCCAGGTGTAGTGGCTCACACCTGCAATCCTAGCACTTTGGGAGGCAGAGGCAGGAGGACTGCTTGAGGCCAAGAGCTCAAGACCAGCCTGGGCAACATAGAGAGACTCTGTCTCTACTAAATCAAATCAAATCAAAACCAGAAGAGGTGCAGACCCATGTCCTCCGATATTCCAGGCTGTTGCATCCTTCCAAGCCAGAAGAGAGGTAGGTGGCATTTGGATGTTGTCCCAAAACAAAGGTCGCTGTACATATCTTGGAGAAATCTGAAGCAAGTAGACATGGAATTGGAGGACAATGGGGACACAGTTAGACCTTGGGGCCGGTCTGGATTGGCAGGGGCTGCACAGAGGTCCGGGTGCCTCTGGGAATTCTCAGAGAGAAGCCTACACCTACTGGGAATTGTGCAAGGGTACAACTGAATGCGTCTGGAATATCAGCTTCCATATTTTCTTTTTTTCTTCTTTTTGAGTTGGAACCTCACTCGGTCATCCAGACTGGAGTGCAGGGGCATGCTCATGGCCACCACAGCCTCAACCTGCTGGGCTCAGGCGATCCTTTTGACTCAACCATCTAAGTAGCTGGAATCAATTACGGGTGCACGCCACCACTCCTGGCTGATCTTTTGATTTATTGTTGAAACGAGGTCTCGCCAAGTTGTCTGGGCTGGTCTCATATCCCTGAGCTCAGGCAATCCTCTCACCTCCGCCTTCCAGAGTGCTGGGTGACAGGCGTGAGCCACCGCACCCAGTTTCATACTTTTTGTTTATATATTGTCTATTATTTATATACTTTCTATGTTTATATAGAAACTACTGTTCAGTCAAACTAAGATTGATGCTTGAAACTCCAGTTTCCACACTTTCTATTGTTTCTCTTTTCTCATAATTGTCTGTCTTTCTACCTCCTTTTATTCAATCAAGTAGCACACAGTGAGTTTAATGAGTTTGGATTTCTCCCATTTCAGAAGACCTGTCAATATCTCATCGGCAAGCAAAAGGCAGCACTGAAAGGGCCTGTTGAGATGTTTTAGTCACTTCTGAAGATCCGAAGACAGGTGCTTTTTTCTTTCTTTCTTTTTGCAGAGCTTTATTCTCTCTTCATGAATTCCTTTTTGCTGACTTGTCTTTTGTGATGACTTAAAGCTCTAGCGGCTTGTGCAGAGAACTAGAGCCAGTTTTGCGGATCTGGTGAGGTGGCGCTGGCTTCGTGCTGTCAACTGAAAGCAAACTGTCATCCAAGCTTAGCCTGCTACCTACTGATGAGGTCAGTGAGTGGTTGCCAAGCCAAGGTATTTATGCATGCAGGATTTTAAAACATGGCTTTGACTAGAACAGCATCCTTAAAAAAAAGGAAACTTACAAAATAGTTGGGTTACATTAGAGGTATGAAGGTCTAACTGAGTTGTAATTGTTGGCATAAGAAAGGATAGAGTACTGGTGCGGTGGCTCACACCTGTCATCCCAGCACTTTGGGGGGCCGAGGAGCGAGGATTGCCTGAGACCAGGGGTCCAAGACCAGCCTGGGCAACTTGGTGAGACCTCGTCTCTACAAAACATTAAAAAAAAAATCAACCGGGTGTGGTGGTGTGCGCCTGTATTTTCAGCTACTTGGAAGGCTGACGCGGAAGAATCGCTTGAGACCAGTAGGTCGAGGCTGTGGTGGCTGTGAGCATGCCACTGCACTCCAGCCTGGATGACAGAGTGAGATTCTGACTCAAAAAAAAAAAAAAAAAAAAAGGATGGAACAAAATTGTTGAGAGATTTGAGCCAGTTCATTGTGTTAATTGACAGATATGTGCATGTTTATAACATCATCATCTCCATGGAGTGGCTTCACTAGGAAGAAACCATAACAGTCACTTTATATAATTGGAAGTCTCTGCCAGGTGTGGTGGCTCATACCTGTAATCCCAGCATTTTGGGAGGCTGAGTCAGGAGAATTGCTTGAGCCCAGGGGCTCAAGACCAGACTGGGCAACATAGCGAAACAATGTCTCTACAAAAAAAAAAAAAAAAAATTAAAAAATTAATCCAGCGTGGTGGCACATGCCTGTAGTCCCAACTACTCTGGAGGCTGAGGTGGAAGGATCACTTGAGCCCAGGAAGTCAAGCCTGCAGTGAACCATGATCATGCCACTTCACTCCAGCTTGGGCAACAGAGTGAGACCTGGACTCAAAAAAAAAAAAAAAAGAAAATGAATGGTTTACTTTTTACCTCCACTTAAAAAAAAAAACCAGCACGCCTTTGGGAGACTGAGGTGAGTGGATTTCCTGAGCCCGCGGGTTCGAGACCTGCCTGGGCAGCAAGATCTCATCTCTACAATAAATCAAAATGATCCGGGCGTGGTAGCGCACACCTGTAATTCCGGCTATTCGGAAGGCTGAGGCGGAAGGATCGCTGGAGCCCAGAAGGCGAGGCTGTGGTGGCCGGGAGCAGCCACTGCACTCCAGTCTGGGCAAGGGAGTGAGACTCCAACTCAAAAAAAATCAAAAAACAAAAAACAAACAAACAAAAAAGCCAGTTCAGCTCAATCCTCCCTCTTGTGTGTCCTCCTTCCCTCCCTCCCGATCTCTCTCTTTCCTCCTCCCTCTCTCCCTCCTTCCACCCCTTTCACTCTCTACCTCCTTCCCTTCTTCCTTCCTTCCCTTTCTCTCTTTCCCTTATTTCTCCTTTCTTCCTCCCTCTTTCCCTTTCTGTCTCCTTCCCTGTCTCTCTCTCTTTCTCTCTCCTCCCTCCCTCTCCTCTCTCCTATTTCCTCTCCCTCCCTCTCTTTTCTTCTTTCCCTTCTTCCTCTCTCCCTCCTCTCTCCCTTCCTCCCTCTGTCCCTTTCTTTCTCTGCCCCCTCTCCTTCCTCTCCCTCCATCCCTCTCTCTGTCTCTCTCTCCCCCCTTCTCTATCTCTCTTTCCTTTTCTCTCCTCCCTCCCTCCCTCCCTTCCTCCTTCTCTCCCTCCTTTTCTTTCTTTCTCTCCCCTCTTTCTCTTTTTCTCCCCCCTCTTTCTCTCCCATTCTTTTTCTCTCCCCTCCTTTCTTTCTCCCTTCCTCCCTCTGTCCCTTTCTCTCTCTCTTCCCCCTCTCTTTCCTCTTCCTTCCTCCTTTTCTCTGTCCCTCCCTCCTTCTCTCTCTCTCTTTCTCCCCCTCTATTTCCTCTCTCCCCCTCCCTTTCTTTCCCCCATTCCCTCTCTCTCTTCCTCTCCCTCCCTCTCTCAGTCTCTCTCTCTTCCTCTTTCCCTGTCTCTCTCTTTCTCTCTCCCCCTCTTCATTTCTTCTCCCCCTCCCTCCCTCTCTCTTCCTTCTCTCTCCTTCCCTCTCTTTCCTCCCTCCTTCTCTCTCTCTCCCTCCCTCCTTCCCTCTCTTTCTCCCCCTCCATCTCTATTTTCTCTCCCCTCCCTATCTTTCCCCTACTCCCTCTCCCTCCCTCTCTGTCTCTCTCCCTCCCTCCTTCTCTCTCTCCCCCCTCTGTTTCTTCTCCCTCCCTCCCTCCCTCTCTCCCACAGTGTCCCTCTCTCTCCTCCTCCCTCCCTTTCTCTCTTTTCTCTCTCTCTTTCCCTCTGTTTCCCCCTCCCTCTCTCTAGCTCTCTCCCTCTTTCTCTCCTCTCTCTCTCTTCCCTCCCTCCTCCTCCCCACTCTTGCTCTCCTGCCTTCCATCATGGGGTGATGTGGCAAGACCCTCTCCAGATGTGGCCCCCACCCATGGACTCCCAGCCTCCAGACCTGTAACACATCTCTGTTCTTAATAAATGGCCAGGTCTTAGGTCTTATAGCAGCAGGCCAGGACATTTGATGGCTTGATGCTGTCTCTTAGGTCTCTGATACTTTGTTTTGTTTTTATTCTCCCCTTTTGTCTCTTTTATTTTATTTTGTCTCTTCAGTTTGAGTAATTTGAGTGACCTTGGAGTTCACTGATTCTTTTTTTCTACTATGTTGATCCGTTATTAAACTTAACCAGTGAATACTTCATCTTAGATATTGGTGTTTTTAGGGTTTCTTAGCCTTTTCACTTTCTGGCTGACATTTTCCATCTCTTTACTTATCTGCTCCTACTTTTCTCTGAACTCCTTAATGTATTCGTTTGAGTTATTTTAACTTCTTGTCTGCCAATCCCAGCACCTGATTCTCTGCGAGTCTGCTTTCGTTGAGTGTTTCAGCTTTTTATTATGGGTCCTACTTTCCCGTGTTTCCACATTCTTACCATTTTGTATTTTATTCATGGTGTGTGTGTGTGTTTATGATATTCACCCCCAGAAAGGAGCATCACCTTCATTTAGCAGGAAGCTGGTTTGCTGGTGGGCGATCTCACCAGTCCAACCAGAACTTGAGGTTGTGACGGTGGTGGATTTTGGCTCAGGCCATCTCTGGTGCCAAATGTCCTGAGCATGGACAGGGCCTTCTCTCCAGCAGGTTTCTGGAAGCTCAGCACATGAAGCATGTGCAGTGTTCAGCTCTCTGCATCATGGAGGACACACGAGTGACTGGAATGTAGTCAGCCAGAGGCAGGGGGCTCTGGTGGGCAGGAACAGATCCATCCACTCCCCCTGCTGACCCTGCAGGGACTTTGCTCCTGGTCGTCAGGGATTCTTCTTTTTCCTAAAAGAACCCTGATATTCAGGACCTCATGTGAAATTTCCCAAACTTTCATATTGACAAATAACTAAAGAGTCTTTGAAAGCACAGCTGAGGCCCTAATAAAATGTATGTTCCCTTAATTGAGTCCACATCCTACTGACTCTCAGTCTCCAATGGAGTCAACTGTTTCATATTCAGTGAAAGGTAAATGCTCCTAGGTACTTAACCTGATGTCAGCAAACGGAAATTTCTGGAACTAAAAACATTAATTTTAGGAAGTTAATAAGATTTTGGCAGGGCATGGTGACTCATGCCTGTCATCCCAGAACTTTGGGAGGTGGAGATGAGAGGATTGCCTGAGCCCGGGGGTTCGAGTTCAGCCTGGGCAACTTGATGAGACCTCATCTCTACAATATATCAAAAGATTAACCAGGCATGGTGGTGAGCACCTGTGGTTTCAGCTTCTTGGAAGGCTGAGGTGGAAGGATCACCTGAGCCCAGCAGGTCGAGGCTGAGGTGACCATGAGCACTCTAGCCTGGGCAACAGTGAGACTCCCCCCCCCAAAAAAAACAGCTTAATAGTATCCCAATGTATGTGTGTAGAATGTATTTTGTTTATCCATTCTTCTGTTGATAGATACTGGGGTTGTTTCCACTTTTGGGCTGTTGTGAGTAGTGTCTCTGTGATATCCTGGGCATACAGTCACTGTTCTAACTTCTCTTCTAGTGACTCCTGTTTCACCGCAGTTCTCCATTTTCGACTGCAGTGGACATTTCATGTAGCTGGGCCATGGCTGTCACTCCTGTGTGAACCTGCCACTCCCCAACGACTCAGACTTAACAGACATAAAATATCTTTTACTTTTATTCATTTTAGTTTCATGACTTGAACTATTTTATTGCTACCAACAATAAAATAAATTTAAAAAATTAGCTGGGTGTGGTAGCACTTACCTGTGGTTCTAGTTACTCTGGAGACTGAGGTGGAAGGATCACCTGAGCCTAGCGAGTTGAGGCTGCGGTGGCTGTGACCATGCCACTGTATTCCAGCTTGAGCAACATAGTGAGATTCCAACTCAAAAAAAAAAGAAAAGAAAGAAAAAGAAAAGATAAAAGAAAATAAATCTATTCCTCACAGTTCTGGAGCTGGGAAGTCCAAGATTAAGGCACAGGAAGATTTGGTGTCTGGTGAGAGCTGCTTGCTGCTTCCAAGATGGCACCCATTGCTGTATCCTCTAGAGAAGATGATGGAAGGAATGGATGGGATGAACGCTGTGTCCTCATGGGTGGAGGGGATGGCAGGTTAAGAGACTAGGGTGATTTCTAGGGTGTCGTGGTACGCCACTTAGGAGGCCAAGGCAGGAGAATCGTTTTAGCCCAGGAGCTCAAGACCAGCCTGGACAACATTACAAAGCTCTGTCTCAAAACAACAAACAGCCAAACATATATATGTAGTCATGAGGACTCAAAACAACAAAAACAACAAAAAGCCAAACATATATATGTAGTCATGAGGACTCCTGGCCACCGGTAGATACAGGGTCTTACTTTCCCCTGGGTGGAAGTATTTCATGATATTTTGTGTTGTAGGTTGCATTTCTCCTGTGACCTCTGGCCAAGCCCATTCTCAGTCCCAGGAGGGAGGGAGGAAGGGAGGGAGGAAGGGAAGAAGGAAGGAAGGAGGAAAGACAGGGAGGGAAGTAGGGAGAGGGAGGGAGAGAAGGAAGAGAGAGAGGGAGGTGAATGGAGGGAGGGAGGAAGGGAGTAGGAAGAGAGGGAGAGAGGAAAGGAAGGACAGAGGGAGGAAAGGAGGGATGGAGGGAGGAAGGGAGAGGGAGGGTAGGGGAGGGAGGGA